>NC_053023.1:247896316-248176290 GCF_003073215.2 Triticum urartu
TCGGTGGCTACAGCGGCAGTGACGACATGGCTGGCATCGAGGGGCTCTCAGGGATGACTAATAGAGGTTGCTAGGGACGACGGGGCAAGGGAGAATCGGGTCAGCGGGTCACCGCGAAGCTATATGGATGGTTAGCGGGCTCGACGACGCGCCAGAGTGGCCGAATCGATGGAGAAGATCCCTGACGGCCAATGGTGGAGACGATGGAGGCCGTCCGGGTTCGCCTCCTTCGGTGGAGAGGTGCTACATGGGTTGGTGGAGCTCGTGGTCATTACGATGAGTCACGGGGGTGGCTGTGGCTGCGAGCAGTGTGAGCAGTGGCTACGGCGGCGTTCGGCCGTGTGAGAGGGAGAGAACAAAGGAGGGGAAAGCACGAACATGAGTGAGAGGGAGACCAGGGAGGTGCATGGCATCACGAGAAGCAACCAGCATGAGCAGAAAGGTTGGAGGTGGCCAGGCACGTGCGTGCGTGCCACGGGCACACGCCCTCCTGCCTACTAGCACGAGGTTGAAGACAAGGGAGGAGTTGGGATGGGCTGGCTATAGTGCTGGGCCGCACAAGTGGGCTGCAGGTAAGCCAGGTAAGTCCTCTCGCTCTCTCTTTTATTTCTATTTTTCTATTTCTGTAATTTGTTTTCGATTTAGTTTATACACCAAATCACTTCATAAAATTCTGAAAACTTTTGTGGCCACTCTCTGATTTAAACCAGAGGCCCTCACCAAGTTTCAGAACATTTGGAGCAACCAAATATTTTATAGGAATTGATAGATCCAATTGAAATACAATATGAGTTAATTCAAAAATCCAGAAATGACCAAGAAAATGTGCACCATTTTTGGCAGAGGTTCTCACCCATTTAAAAAATGATGAACTTTTCTGAAGGCATTTTTGGTTCATTGAACATAATTTTAAATTGATACTAGTTGGATTCCATTTGGTGCTAGGGTTTGGTCAATCCCCATTTCAATTTTCAATAAATTTATACATGATGCATGTATGCTTGTTGAACTATCTACAAACAAATTCTATGGTCGTGACAAATCACCCCCACTAAACAAGAATCTCGTCCCGATATTCTAGACGTTAGGTAAGAAGACAGAGGGGACACTAAATCTAACGAACTTCATGATCCAAATTGCACTCCATAAGAACGTTGGTTGCTTGCATCATGTTGATCTTGACATCCTTGCTTTCGAGATCTTTGTCCAAAACAGTGACGATAGAAAGAGACTATACAGGAATCGATCTTCACGAAGATCGAGCAACTCTGGATCCACTCATGGGTTGACACATAAAACACGTCTTGAGTTGAGACTCAAAAAACACATCAAAGGAATTGAAAAATATTAGATGACGAAGGTTCAAGTTGGTAGGAAACAATTCCACGCTTGAGTAGGATGGTGAATGGTTTCAAAGTAGCGAGGAGATAATTGCCATGATTCTATAACCGGACACCTTGGGGGAGGTGACTCGTTGAAATATTCCCTTGAGTGGCAAAAAGAATTACTTTTGATATAGAAATCACTTAAACTCTCTAAACCAGCCCAAGGAAAATCACAAATGATCATTTGAAGGAGTTTGGAGAAATGATATACTTAGTTTGGAAAGAAAACTAGAGTTATAAGACAACTCAGCAAGCGGAGAACACATTCCATATGACGCCGAGGATATAACCCAGTGACTGAGCGTGCTCTCAAGAACTTGAGCATTTCCTTACTCATCAGGGTTTTATCAACATGTGTGCTAAAGATGCTGGTAACACTTCATACTACGATGATGATCGGTGATGGATGACGCGGATGAAAGGAATACAAACACATTCTCAGATTTCACCTTAGCAATGCCAAGGAAACAAAATCCGGATGATCGACCGAGAGACATTTAGCACTCCGCTTCTAATGTTATCCTTGATGTTCTAGCTACCACGGCCATGCTTCGAAAGCATCAACATGCCCATCAAGTAAAAGGTCGTACTTCGGGAGCACAAAATCTGTAAGGAACAACTTCTAGAATAAGTCATGTGAAATCCTCGTGGGAAGTGACCAAACGGCTTAATTAAGATACTACAATAATAGTGCTTCTAGCTAGGTGCATCCACGTCACTGGAACCTATATCATAGTTCTTGGAAGAAGTTCCAACCATCATATCTGCCTGAGAATCGAATCTCGTTGGTAACAGGATAATTCAGACAACGTCTGAAAAGGAAAGGTTGCAACACAAATCGATGAGATGACGTTGCGAGATTCTCGTGTCATGAACTATGGTAGAAAGCTCCATAGCATGAGCTAGCTCTGCTACACACATGTGAACATGCTGTCCCAGACAAGCATGACCACATGGTAGTCTTACAACAAAACACTACCAAGTTCTGGTTGCGAACCATCATTGCGGGTAACAAAGTCCTTACATAAGTCATATGATTAGTTCTTATGAAGGAACTTCTTCTGCTTGAACAAATCAATCAGTGGCTTGGTGTGCTAGGGATACACATAGAATGAAGATTGCAAGTCTCCATACCACAGAATACTTCGCACATATGCATGACTGACTTGGCATGATTCCAGACGAAGCAAAAACAAGCTTTCTTGAGTTCATGGCGGCAACTTGCATCAAATGCAAATGAATTAGAGTAAGTCACTTCTTGCATCAAAACATCAACTTCATGAGCTAACACAAAGATGATGCTTACAAAAGTTTCCAACACTAGCTTAATGTCCAACAAAATCATGGGGAAAGTATGGATGTTTTCGATGGGCTCAACAACAATTTATCAAGATTTCCATAAGATGGAATTCCACGACTATGTGAACAAGGCGATAGGATCGGTCAGACCCAAAGGATATAATGGTGTATGCCCGAGGAAACAACCACGGTAAGACAACGTTACGAACACCATTGGTTCTGATTTGATTTGACGATAGCCCATACTCAAATCAATGATTGTTATGAAAATAGATCCAACAACTGAACATGAGTGTCAATCGATGAAGATATCATCTTTCTTCAATACACACAAAAACAAAAGATATCCCTTTCAATGAACCGAGTCAGCAAAGCTTTTATCTTCCAACTCTCCAAATTATTGTTTAGCTTATCCAACTAGTTCAGCGGTATCCAACATAGATCCTTGGAGAAAGGGTGGTTTATGGAAAAACCAACTTGATCACGAACTCAACATAGCGGTCAGGTGACAACCTAGTAATACTTCCGAGAAGATATTCGGAAAATCATGAACCACCGATATGTTATTAAACTCGAGAACAATCTTGCTTTTTAGGGCAAGACGATATGATCGAAAGAGCAAGTAATTAACATAATCCAAACTCATTGATCAAAGAGTGCACCAAAGATAAGGACTAGGTAGCACAATCTATCTTAGAATGATGATTCAATAACCAACATGCTAATAATGAAAAAAATTTCCTTTAACTTCCAAGCAACGGGGTTTCTAGGAGTATTGATTTCACACATCATCACTTGTCGGCATTTCGGTTGCATCAACACGGGACCGAGGAATAAAAATGATGGCAAGAAATATCAATGCGTCAAGAATTCATGAGAGATGGTGCAATTCTCAGGACAATCTTGATATGAAGGGGGTAATACGCTGAGGTAGAACCGAACAAAAGCTGGATTGGCATTTTGATCTACGGAATACAACTACTTTGAACAGTCCAAGAAATGGATGAGGTGCTGGAGTTTGTTTCTCCTGGTCATTCCGGAATAGAATGGCTAGACGGGCCACAAGAATAATAGGCATCGATAACACGAATGCACAACTAGTCCTGACTATCAATTGATAGACAGAGGTCAGAATACAACTAAAGAGAGACAACTCAAAGGAACATATGGTTTTCTGAGTTGCGGATGCATAGATTTAGTATGTCAAACAAGTTCAACCTATTTCTTCTAGATAATCCATGCAGAAAGGTAGGACTGGCAGATTCACAATGCAGATTGGAGAACTCATCACGAGCACTCTGGTTGTGATCTTTTTTTTTCAAAGAACTTCTGCCATAATGATTCATGGTATTGGAAGAACGATATACCACAGACCTCGAGGACTATCACAAAGGTTACTAATATCCTAAAGGAACAAGCAAACAATATCAACATGAAGTAAGTAGAGTGAATCTTGGGTTCAAGAACCCAGAAATAGAATACCTACATACTAAATAGCATCACGGGATGCTTTCGAGAATAAAGGCCAGAATCATCACACTGGGGATAGAAAGCATTGCTGGATTACTTAGTGGTTCTCTAAGACGCCTAGGGTCATAATAATGGCTTCAACATATATGCCGAGGCAACGGAGTACCTCAACTCAGCTATTAGTATGGTTAATCTGGCCCAAAGGAATATCGAGAACAGAAAGAAGGGATTTGCAATGCATTAGACTATTTGGAAACCTAGGATGACTCGGAAACCGTAACGATTGTAAATGCTCAAAAGATTTGAGACATCCTACAAATTGGTGGCATAACCACTTAACATCACAATATCAAGGTTCTGAGATCAACTGTAAACCCACGAAAGTAGTAGGAACTGAACTGATCCTTGAACCCATCAATCCTATGAGTCTACGGATTAGTAACACGTGATCCTGATAGAAAGACAAGAAGCCTAGTTCTTAACCCCCATAGAAAAGAAGAGGTTGACTCAGATCAGAAGGGTATAAGGTAAAGGAGTAAAAAGAGCCTTACATTCCCTTCCACAATCAATTCCCTTATATAACTAAAGCATTCCTAGACTCGACTTCGACTAGTTTGGCTTGGTAATCCTAGAGGCAGTCAGGCTCTGATACCAAAGCTGTTAGGACCCTGATCCTAAGTCACACCGATCTAGCATCTAACACATCATATCACTTTACGGCCTCACGCATGGTATTTCCACGGGTGCCACCTTACCTGGCCCGGGACCATTTGCGCCTTTTCGCTCACATATACGATAGTGTCTCTAGCATCCATATGACAAATAACACGGGCCGACATGACTAGTCGTGAATCCAAAGTGGCACCAACTTATAGGAACATGCATACAAGACCTAGCAACGAACGTGTCAGTCATCAACGTATGAACCCAAGTCGTAGCAAGATACAAGGACTTAAAGGAACGACGCGTGACATTTTCCCGATGGGACAGACACAGGAACGAAGAAGGACACATGCCGGCCAGCCTAAGTGTTCCGGAGTAGTAGCAAGCTACCATGGCTCAGTGGAAGCACTAGGAGACATTTCCCGGTAAGAAAGGCTACCAAGAATAAACAACTAGGTTGTCGGATCCCACACATACCAAGCATTTCAATAACATACACACAATATGCTTGATATGTGCAAATACAACATGGCATCACAACAAAACTCTATGACTCAAAGTATTTATTCATTAGGGTCCGAGGAGCCAGATATTACAAACATGGGCCTGATGACCCAACATTCAAGTCATACAAGCAATAAGCACATGCGGAAGCTTATCTTGTCTGAGTACAGACAACTACAAATGAAAAGGCCGAGAAGCCTGACTATCTATAAGACCCTGCCAAGGGCACAAGATCGTAGCTGAGGTAACAAGCTAAACATCGAAGTCCATGCGGAACTACTAGGTGAGACTGAAGTCTCTCTTCAAAAACATAAATTAAGCAAATGTGAGTACAAATGTACCCAGCAAGAGTTACATCAGAACTAGCTACATATGCATCAATATCAACAAAGCAGGTTGTGGAGTTTAACTGTAGCAAGCGAGCTTTGACTCAGTGGCTATCCTGAACTACGACTGCAAGTAACTCTTTTGGTGTGGCGCACACGAGTCCACATATTCACCAATCAATACACAACTATGGATCCGCTCCCGTCTCCCTACGAGAATGCCAACCACATCACTCATGCTTATCTTACGCATTTTAGAGTATCCACTTTCACTTGTCTATGAACTGTATAGGCAACCAAGTAGTCCCTTACCGTGGACGCGGCTATCCAAATAGTTTGATAACCCTGTAGGGGTGTACTTCTTCACACACGCTTTCACCACTTACCGCCATTTACACGACATGTACTCGGCAACCTTCAAGCGAAAGCCCAGCGAGGGTGTCGGCCACAACCTGACTAACCACACAAGTCTCTAGTCCATATTTATCGCGTATTCAGGTTCCATCCGCAAGGAGATCCATCCGGGGTGTCCTCAACGGCCCTAAACGATGTGTACAAGGTTCTCGGGTCACCAAACAGGCGACTCGGTACACCGGGCCATGTGCCTACTACATCACAGCCCACCCCTCGGGTTAGTGCTGCGCATGGCCTCCAGCATACTACAAACACCAGAAACTACTTACAACTCTTTGACAGAGGACAGTGGCGGTTAATAATTCGAGAGGGTCCATTGGTTTCGGGCCCAACGCCTGGTAGTAGCTGATCTTAAATCACATACACATATATCAGTTCCTCAGGACGGTTCCAATGAAACAACCCACCATGTACTACTACAAGGCCTCTCATCCATACCTTTACCAAATCATGTTCACACACTTAGCGCACACACAGTAGGACATGTTCATCACCATTCCAATTCATCACCGATGAATCGCACCTGACTCAACTCTAAGCGGTAGCAGGCATGACAAACAAGCATGAATTAGTAGGCACAACAAGGCTCAAACAACTCCTACTCATGATAGTGGGTTTCATCTATTTACTGTGGCAATGACAGGTCATGCAGAGGAAAGGGGTTCAACTACCGCAGCATGTAACAGTTGAATCGTTGTTGTCCTAATGCAGCAAAAGAGAGCAGGAGCGAGTGAGTGGGATTGTATCAGAATGAACAAGGGGTTTTTGCTTGCCTGGCACTTCTGAAGATAGTATAGTTCTTCATCGGTGTCATCGATCTCATCATCGGAACAACGTCTACTAAGAGGGGACAACCACCGACAAACAAGAAAGAACACAATCAATGCAATGCAACAATATGATGCATGATCATGGCATGACAATATGCTGTGATTTGGGCTAATGCAACAGAAAGTCATTTTAATTGAAGTGGAATTCAAAACTACATCAAATTCCAACTCCAAACATATTATCAAATTTGCCCTAATCATGTTTCATCCAAAACAGTGAGGGTAATTTGCTCAAACATGCATGAAAATGGTACAAATGGATAGATTGAATTTTTCTGATCATTTTTCATACATAATTTATTTCATTTGGAGTTACAGATTATTTTCTATGATTTTTAGAGGTTTAGGCAAATTTCTAAATTTAATAAATCATTTTTGATTTATTTGGAATCCAGAAAATAGTTTACTACGTCAGCATGATGTCGACGTGATGTCCGTAGGTCAACAAGGCCAGTCCAGGTCAAACCTGACATGTGGGGCCCACTGGTCAGTGTCACAACTAATTAATAGAGTTAATTAGTGCTAAGTGGAAACTTAACCTAAGTTAATTAGGGCATGTGCCCACATGTCACTGACCAGGGGGGTCTTTAGTGCCTAACTAATTAGGCCATGCCAACGCACCAGAGTTTTGGCCAGCGACGACCTCAAACCGTGGCGGCGTCCACCGGAGATGCACTTGAAGCGATGGATTGACGCGTCGAGGGCACCAGGAGGTAACCCGTACCCGTGAGCATCAAGGGGAACCAACGGGAGGGTGCGGGTTGGCTGGAGTTTGCCGAAAGCGAGCTCGTGGTGGCGGCCAGAGTGTGGGCATGTTCTGTTTGGCGTTAGGGGGCACAGCAGGTCGAACGGGTGGGCGTGCCCGACTCTTGGGAGCGTACTGAGCACAGGGCAACACCCAGGCGCAAGCTTCAGTTGCTACAGCAGTAGTGGCGACAAGGCCGGCGTGGAGGCGCTCTCGAGACAACGGCTAGAAGATGCTAGGGACGACGGGGCTAGGGGAATCAGGTCAGCAGCTCACCACGAAGCTGCAGGGATGGTTAGCGGGCTCGGGGACGTGCCAGAGTGGCCGAATCGATGGAGAAGATCTTCGGCAGCCGGTGGTGGAGAAGGTGACAGTGCAGACGATGGAAGCCGTCCGGGATCGCTTCCTTCGGTGGAGAGGTGCTACATGGGTTGGTGGAGCTCGTGGTGATGACAATGAGGCACGGGGGTGGTTGTGGCTGCGCGCAGTGTGAGCAGCGGCGGCGGTGGTGTTCGGCCGTGCAAGAGGGAGAGAACAGAGGAGGGGGAAAGCACGGGGAAGAGTGAGAGGGAGACCAGGGTGGTGCGTGGTGTTGCTGGAAGAAACCAGCGTGAGCAGGCAGGCTGGAGGTGGTTGAGCGCGTGCGTGCGTGCTGCGAGCACACGCCATCATGCCAATTGGCACAAAGTTGAAGACAAGGAAGGAGTTGGGCTGGGCTGGCTACAGTGCTGGGCCGCACAAGTGGGTTGTAGGTAAGCAAGGTAAGTCCTCTCTCTCTCTTTTATTTCTGTTTTTCTATTTCTGTAATTTGGTTTCGATTTAGTTTAAACACCAAATCACTTTATAAAATTCTGAAAACGTTTGTGGCCATTCTCTGATTTAAACCAGAGGCCCTCACCAAGTTTCAGAATAGTTGGAGCTACCAAATATTCATAGGAATTAATAGCTCCAATTCAAATACAATATGAGTTAATTCAAAAAATCCAGAAATGATCTAGAAAATGTGCACCATTTTTGGCAGAGGTTTTCACCCATTTAAAAAATGATGAACTTTTCTGAAGGCATTTTGGGTTCATTGAACATATTTTTAAGTTGAACCTAGTTTAATTCCATTTGATGCTAGGGTTTGGTCGAACCCCATTTCAATTTACAATAAATTTAGACATGATGCATGGATGCTTGTGCAACTATCTACAAACAAATTCTAGGGCTGTGACATAAACACATCGCAAAAATTCATTACATCAAATAGATCTCCATGAACATAAAGGAGAACATCGTATTAAAGATTAAATAGAGAGAAGAAGTCATCTAGCTACTGATTATGGACCTGTAGGTCTGTGGTAAACTACTCACGCATCATCAGAAGGGCAACAAAGTTGATGTAGAGCCCCTTCGTGATCGATTCCCCCTCCGGCAGAGTACCAGAGAAGGCCTGCAGATGGGATCTCGTGGAAACAGAAACTTGCGGCGGCGAAAAAAGTATTTCGGGTGGCTCCATGATGTCAGGGGTATATTTGAGTATTTATAGAGGTGGTATTAGGGTTGGAGGTGCCACGAGGGGCCCATATGACTAGGGAGCGCCCCTAGGGCTTGTTGCTCCCTCTTGGCTCTTATGGCCTTCTCGAGAACCTTCTAGGGTCTCTTCTGGTCCAGAAAAAAATAATCCAAAGTTTTTTCTCCATTTGGACTCTTTTTGATATTGATTTCCAGAAAAGCCAAAAAATGCAAAAAACAGCAACTCGCGCTGGGCACTAAGTTACTCCCTCCATTCCATAATGTAGTACCTATAGAGTTTTGTGGAAGTCAAACTTTGCCAACTTTGACCAAGTGTATAGAGAAAACAGTCTACATCTATAATACCAAACATGTACATTCTGAAAAAATAACTCATGATGTGCATTTGGTATGCTAGACATACCTACTTTTCTCTATAAATATGGTCAAAGTTTGTAATGTTTGACTTTTGCAAAAATCTACAGGCACTACATTATGGAACGGAGGGAGTAATAGGTTAGTCCCAAAAAATGATATATAATTGCATATAATGACATATAAAATATCCAAGATTGATATTAAAATAACATGGAACAATAAAAAATTATAGATACGTTGGAGACGTACAAATCATCCCCAACATTAATTCCTGCATGTCCTTGAGTAGGTAAATGATAAAAACAGAATTTTTATGTGGAATGCTACCTATCACACATTCATCATATAATATTTTCTTTTGTAGAATGGATACTTGGAATTGAGTAATTCAAAGCAATAGTTTATAGTTTGAAATGAAAATATAAATACTCATGTATACCAACAACCAACCATGTGTTTCAAACTATGAACTCTAAAGAAAGTTATCTCTAGCCCATTATGCTCATTCATTGATCCACTCATGAAACACACTCAACATTAGCTACATCCAATGCACAAGTACGACTGCTCTCTAGTTCATGCTATCTAAGAGAAGATGGAGACTCAAAATATATTTTTTTGCATAAAAGTAAACATATAGGCCCTTCGTAGGTGGAACTAGAGATTTACAAAGGTGCCAGAGCTCAAAGTTTAAAATACAGATAAAATTGGTTTTGAGAGGCATGCTTTTACTGTCAACGAAAATGACCGAGAATTCCCAATATCTTCCATGCTAGACAGATTATAGGTGGTTCCCAAACAGAAAATAAAATTTATTTTCATTTCACCATTCTTTCACAATCCATGGCTAGCCGTATCCACGGGCGCCTTCCATACCAACACTTTCCAGGGAATTTATTATTGATATTTGTTATTATTATTTTCATTTCGGGACTGGGCATCCGCATTACCTTCCCACTTTCTCGTGCAATGACAAGTGAATAAACACTCATCAGAATAACACACCTGTTGTGGAAAATATTGGCCATTCCCTGCCGGTTCATGAGCGGTACGGGCACAAAAAACGGATTTTTTTGAACGATTAGAGTTGGCACATACAAATTTACTTGGAAAGACATATAAATACTGCATATAGGTAGGTATGGTGGACTCATTTGGCATGATTTTGGGTTTAAGGAATTGGATGCACAAGCAGTATTTCGTCTTAGTACAAGTGGAGGCTAGAAAAAAGATTGAGAAGCGACCAACCAAAAACAAAAACGGTCATAAACATGCACTGAACATAACTAACACTGAATAATGTGCCATAAGTAGGATGTAGATTCATTGCATTACTATTGACTTTATGTGCGTGCATAGGGAATCACAAACCTCAACACCAATATTTTTACTAAAGAACAATTACTCACTAGCATAACTCACATATTATCTTCTCCATATCGCAAAACTATTGCAAGGAATCAAGCCTATCTTATCCAATCATCTATATGAAAGTTTTTATTATTCCCTCTTGGATATTCATCATATCGGGACCAAATTCATATCTTGTGCAAATTACCATTACTATTATTAGCTCTCAAAAAGATATAAGTGATCCAAAGTTTTTTCTCCTTTGGACTCTTTTTGACATTTATTTCCTGAAAAGCTAGAAACATGCAAAAAAAATAGCAACTGGCACTGGGCTCTAAGTAAATAGGTTAGTCCCAAAAAATGATATATGATTGCATATAATGACATATAAAACATCCAAGATTGATATTATAATAGCATGGAACAGTAAAAACTTAGGAATACATTGGAGACGTATCACATAATTACCTCTTTCTTTGGAGGGATCGGGTGGTCGGGCTTTTCTTTCCACCCTTGGTTCTTCAACTTTTCTTGTTTTTGGAGTTTCTTCTTCTTTATTATCACCATCTACTATTTCAGTATTAGGGTCAACCTCTTTTTCGGCTTCCGCTTCATCTCCATGAGAATCTTGGTGGACCTGTTCTTCCGGTTCTTCCTCACGAAAGAGAAGCTCCCTATTTTCCTGGGTTTGGCTTTGGCTTTCTCTTCTCTATTATTGCTTCTTCTCATACCACTTTGGGCCTTTAGGATCCTGTGTTCTTTTACCACTTGGAGTCAAAATTTTATTAGTAGAAACATGATTTCATTAGTAGAAACAATTGAGCAAGAATTAAAGATTGTGTTTCAGAGATCTGAGAGCATTGAGCTTCTATCATGCGAGAGTGTTTATTGTGATTTTTTTACCACTTGACTCAGCCCTTCTATCTCTTGGGAAAGGTAGGTTATTACCTTTCCGTTGTGATAGATATATCTTCAAAAGTCCCTATTAAAGTTATCCTGATGGAATTTAAATTTGTTCATCGTCTCCTGAAGTCCATCCTCCTAGTGATAAATACTGAATATGTCCACTTCATTAATAACTTATTCAACAGGCTTACCTTTCTCTTGAGTAACGTTTTTCAATTCTTCCATGTCTTGAATATGGTATCTGTTCCCTTTAGGCTTTTGGCTCTTCTATATTCTACTATTTCTATGCACCTGGGATTATCTCAATATCTTCCTTCCCTTCTTCTAGGGTGCAACACCTCATTTGTAACACCTCGCATTTTGGCATGTATCCAACTTTGCTCATGATCAAATTCCATGTGGGTCTATCCTTGTTTGCTTCATTTTGTTTTGCTTTGTTATTTTACTTATTGCATTGTCCTGTTATTTCTTGTTATATTTCTCTATGACATCATATGTTGCATCATGGTCATATCAAGTGCTACATTGTGCTTGTGTCATATTGCATATCCATCCTCAACATGTGCATTGTTTGATTTCATGCATGTTTTATTGTTGCATCCTCCATGTGTGATCCATGCATCATCACCTATCGGTGTCAAAACTGGCAGAGGTAGGGGGTCCCAAGTTGTGTGTTCGAGGATGGATGGTAACAAGGGACAATAGGGACACGATGTTTACCCATGTTTGGGCCCTCATAATGGAGGTAGAACCCTATGTCCTGCTCGATTATATTCGTGTGTATAAGGGTTACAAGTGTTGATCTACCTCGAGATCATTATGGCTAAACCCTAGGTGTCTAGCCTATGATTATTCTGATAGCCTCTAGGGACTAAACCCTCTAGTTTATATACACACCAGAAGGGCCTAGGGTCATACAGAGTCGGTTTGAAGAAGGGAATAGTACATCCGGAAACCAAACTTGCCGTCCATGCATATAGGAGTCCTACCCGGACATGGGGGATAGTCTTCTGCTTTATCTTCATGGCCCATCAGTCCGGCCCATGAATAGGACACCCAAGGACCAGCTAATCCAGGACTCCCTCAGTATCCCCTGAACCAGTCTTCGATGACGATGAGTTCGGCACGCGGATTATCTTCGACATTTCATGGCGGGTTCCCTCTCCTTAATACTTTAAGTTAGCTTCCTGCATAAAGGAACTGTATTTGGCTCTGCATAATCAATACAACCCTTAGCCACAAAGGCAAGATGTTAAAATAGGAATGGTGTCTTTTACTGACAACTTTTTTGGCGAAGTGTCACACTTGACTCTTTAACATTTAGAACCGTTCTCACGCCTCCCATTTCATGTTTCGAGGTCCATCCTTCATTGGCACGTCTCGTCAAAACAGCGATCATGCCCGCCCATTACGGGATTCTCATCAATATGGTTTGGGTAACCCAACTGTGCCTTACGCACGATATCGTTGGGAACAGGCGAGGTTTATGGCTTGAGAGGGGGACGTTTGGTATTTTCACTGTCTATAAGAGGACAAAGATCCCTCCTTTTTTCCCCACGCCTTCCTCTAGCTCCTTCTTCCAACCTCCACGCTCTAGCGCCCACAACTCCGATCATTCCCACCACTGCCACCCTCCCCAGCAATGGCCGGGTCTGGTTCCAAGGGCTAGTGGGAGGCCTCCTCCGTCACCAAAAAGGACGTCAAGGATGTCCAGATCATGGGCTATCTATCCGCGAATATCATGGATAGGATCCCCGACAAAGATTAGGTTATTCCTAATCCAGAGCCTGATGAGAGGGTCGTGTTCATCCGCCATTTCCTCCGGGGGCTAGGGTTCCCCCTCCACCGCATTGTCCGGGGTCTCGTGTTCTACTACGGGTTAGATTTCCATGATCTAGCCCCTAATTCCTTCCTCCACAAATCGGCGTTTATCATGGTGTGCGAGGCTCTTCTCCGCATCCGCGCACACTTCGGCATGTGGCTCAAAGTCTTCAACCCGAAGCCGAAGGTGGTCAACAGACAGCATGCGGATGGCGGCGAGGCTATGGTAAGCAAGATCCCCAACACCGTCTGCCCCAAAAGGCATTCGTAGAGACAGTCAAGGTGTGGCAGCAAGAGTGTTTCTACATCACCAAAGCCCGCAACGCCAACTAGGAAGCCACACCTGACATCAGATCCGGACCCCCACGAGACTCACCTCATGGACCGCTAAGGGCCTTGATTGAGGGTCCAAACCAGAGGTGCAGATGCTACAAAAAATCATCTCCAACATGTTGGGTGCAAACACCGGTCTCACAAATGCGATTCAAGTGATGCTCTTCCGCCGCACCCTTCCCTGCCAACTCCGGTCCTCCCGCATGTTGGAGTTCAATCCCGAGGAGCCGCGGACCATGAAGTGCTTCTTCGTCACCACCACACACGAAGATATATGGAAGCAGATCTTCAAGGCCCAGAAAAAATAGCCGAAGAACACCGCGGACATCGGACGCGACATCGAGAACCCGGCCTCAGCGGTAAGCATAATCTTTCTGATGACCTATCTAGTCAATACTTCAGTTATAATAAAGATTATATTGCCTGCCTTTCGTACCGGGCTGGACGGCAAAGGATGAGCAGATCAACTGTCTGGTACTGCTGCCCGAGAACACGGCCACACCCGAGCTAACGGAGATGCTGGCCCGGCTCCGTGTTAGGCGCCGGAGAAGAAGACTAAGAAGAAGAAAGGCAAGGAGGCCAAGGGCGGCCACCGCCACAAAGGTCCTTCGGACACCGTCTCTTCCCACGAGGGAGACGAGGAAGAAGAGGAGGAGGAGGCGGAAAACGACTCCCCCCATAAGGGAAGGAAGAATAAAAGGGCGGCCTCCGAAGACCCGGAGGGGGAGGCGCCCAAGAGAGGGAAGGTGACCCTCCTGGACAGTTTGGACTCAGAGTCCGAACTAGTCCCCACGAAACCTCCCAGCGTGAAGCCCCGGGCCAAATCATAAGTATTCAGAAACATATTGTTTATCTTCGGTCTTCCTATTTCCATTATATAAGTTATTTTGTTATTTGCCTTTCAGCCCTCCCCGCGAGCTCCCGCAAAGTCCTTTATTAGAGGGGAATTTTTTGCCGCCCAAAATGGCAGAGAGTGACACACCGACGCGATCACCCTCGCCTATCCCCATGGAGGACACCGAAGTGTCACTACAAAAAAAGACACATCCGTGACATTTTGGGCCGAACGAATTTTTTTCTGTCATACATATGACACTTCTATGACGATAATTGTGACAAAACCCGGTATCATCATAGATGTGGTGGGCTCCTACTACTATGACAAAAGATCATGACAGAAAATGGGCTTTTCATCCTCGGCGGGCCGGAGACGCAGCTGCATGAAATTCTTTGGGCCGTCCATGAAGACTACAGGTTGAAGAAGCACTACGGCCATTGGAAGGACATCATACGGTCACTGGAGCTTGAATCGTGCATACTGACTAAGTTGACAAAGCGCTCCGTCCCCGTCAACTTAGTAGGCCCACAAGTCAGCCTGCCACTATACTGGGTCCCAGCTAACAGGGGAGTATTCATTTTATTTGTGCGTAATAAGGAGGCACTTCCTTGCGTGCGAAGATATAGCTACTGGGTCCGAGCTGTCAGCGGCGGTAACATTTTTTCGCGAAATACAGAGGCCCTTTCGGTGGGTCCCTGATGTTAGGTGGAGGAATCATTATTTTGCGCATAATAAGGAGGCATTTCCTTGCATGCGGCCGTGAACCCGGCTGTCATCCTCTCCACGTACAGTCCACTTCAGATGCATGTCGGTCGTTCACCACGTTGACCAGGCCACGCCGAGGGCACCAGGGTGGTGGACAATGGCGAGGCCTAGGAAGGGAATGACACGGAGGCAGGGAAGACTCGGTAGTTGTTTCCCACGTGGAGGGGAGTATGACTGTACGAGGGTTTACTGGTTCGTCTGCTGTCGCCGGAGAATAACAGCAGGTGTGGTTGAGTAGAGGGATGGCTAGGCCAGTGATGGGAGTACGGTGGGGCGGTGAGGCCTGCACGGCAGCACAGCCGGCAGCGGGGAGGAGGGAGCAGGCAGTCCCGCCGGTGCTTGTTTGAGCAGCTGGAGCAGGAAGAGCAGAGATTGAATAAGCACGATGGCCGTTCGATGGACATCCATTTCTCATTACTGATAGGCCATTTTCTCGGCCAGCCGAATGAAGCTCTCCTCGTCTTGAAAGATTTGCAGCGTAACAGGCCTGACAAAGCGACTTACTTGGCAAATCACAAAAAAACTGGGCTGTGGCCATGGACCCAGCTGTCAGCCTCTCCACGTACAGTACTCTTCCGATGGAAGTCGGTCGTTGACCACATTGACCACGCCGTCATCATCGTCAAGAAACTTATGGACGATAATGACATGCTCCACAACAAGCGCCAAAGGATCGTGGAGGAATCCATGGATTTTCTCAAGCAGCGTCTTGAGGACACGAAAGAGCTCATCGCCGCTCGCCGTGGAGACTAGTTTCCTGGTTTCTTTTGATGTAATAATCAGTTTAGGATGTGGATTGTGTCGTCGGTTGTGAAATGTTGGGTTCTAGCGCGGATGTTTGGCCTTTGTTGGCCTCTTGGGATGTTGCAATTTCAATATGCTAGCTTTTAGTCCTTAGTGTTAGGCTGGAGTTGTGCTGAACTTCTTGTGAATTGTGGTGGTTTTCAGTAATGAAAATCGGAAGGGGCAAGCCCTTCTTTGATCAAAAAAAATTTAATTGTCCTTATATATTCATCAGTCTTGCTATAAGTCGCAGTAGATACTATATAGGTCTGTCGGATCTTACATCAAGATCCGTGCTTTCAGATTTTCTTTTTTCTCTCTTAAATCTCAGTCGAGTGAGACATAGCCACGCCATTAAACAGAGGCTCGGGCACCACTAATGGAGACATTGGGAGAGAGGTGGACGGCAGATGGAGGTCAAAGGGCTCTCCTCCCGATAAGCACGCGCAGGGGTCTGATCACATGCCTCTCATACTCAAATAGCTACCCTGCATGGCGCCTCCTAGCTAATAAAAAATGGGGACGCGTGGCGGCACGTAAATGGTACTAGTAAGTAGAACGCCCACGGTTTCAATAATACTTGTGTTTCCGATTGTAACGTGACATCACTTGTTCCAAAATGACTTTGTTGATTGTTAATGTGTGCGCCTTCGCAAATCGGACTGTAAATTTACCATAGCATGTTGGTGCCATGTCATGGCACCAAGCCAAGTTTCATTATTTTCATGCGTGTTTTGGATTTACAGGAATTAAAAAACTAAGTTTCTCAATGTTTCCAACCCAGCCACGACGGCCAGAATTTTGAATTTCATTCCCATTTCTTGCATGGAACCTAGAAATTTACCCGAGGACACACATGTGATTTTTCAACCAACTTGGGTGCACTGGAACATGTGCTTGTATTTCAAATTTGAATTATGCACACAAAGGTGACACGTTCCCTACCAGAACCACGAGCCTTCTTGAGAGAAGCTACGATTTGCAAGAAGCTTATACCAAAATTTGTTCCTATTCGGCCAATTTTTTTACCATGGCATGGTACTACCATGACATGACACCACGCCAAGTTTCATGATTTTAAAACCAAGTTTCTCAATGTTCTCGACCAAGCCACGATGCCCAGATGTTTGAATTTTCTTGTCATTTTTTGCATGGGACCTACTCCCTCCTTCCATCTATATAGGGCCTAATGTGTTTTTCAAGACAGCCTTTGACTATTGACAAGATTAATAGCACATGAGATGTGTACTATGAAAATTATATTATTGGAAGCTCCTTTGACATACAAATTAAAACTGAAGGTATGCTTTGTGTAAGTTGCATCTCATATATTATTGCTCTAACGTTTGGTCAAAGTTAGCCTTGAAAAACGCATTAGGACCTATATAGATGGAAGGAGGGAGTAGAAATTCACCTGAGGACACAAATGTGATTTTTCAACCAACTTTGGTGCACAGGAGCATGTGCTTGTAGTTCAAATTTGAATTATGCACATTGAATGACTAAAAACTCAATTAATGTGTAAATAAGGCCAACCGAAGCCGGAATAATTCCAAAATTTAACAGGGCACTCATGTAGTTCTATGTTGCCTTTGTAAATAAACTCAAGGGGGACAACGTATATAGTTTTGCACTCAAAGGTGGCACATTCCCTCTCAGAACCACGAGCCTTCTTGAGAGAAGCTTCGGTTTGCAAAAGCTTATACCAAAATCTGTTCCTATTCGGTCAATTTTTTTACCACAACATGGTAGTACCATGACATGACATCCATGCCAAATTTCATGATTTTCAGACGTGTTTTGGATTTACAAGAATTTTAAAACCAAGTTTCTCAATGTTCTCGGCCGAGCCACGATACCCAGATGTTTTATTTTTATTATCATTTCTTGCATGGGACCTAGAAATTCACCCAAGGACACAAATGTGTTTTTTCAACCAACTTTGGTGCACGAGAGCATGTGCTTGTAGTTCAAATTTGACTAATGCACATTAAATGACCAGAAACTCAATTAATGTATAAAAAACGACAAACGAACCCGGAATAATTCCAAATTTAACAGGGCACTAATGTACTTCTATGTTGCCTTTGTTAAGAAACTCAAGGGGGGACAGCGTATATAGTTTCACACGCAAAGGCGGCACGTTCCCTCTTAGAACCATGAACTTCCAAATCAGCCCAATTTTTTACCACAACATGTTAGTGCCATGACATGACACCATGCCAAGTTTCATGATTTCCAGGCGAGTTTTGGATCTACATGAATTTAAAATGAAAGTTTCTCGATGTTCTCGGCCGAGTCATGAAGCCTAGATGTTTGAATTTCATTCTAATTTCTTCCATGGGACCTAGAAATTCAACCAAGGACACACATGTGATTTTTCAACCCACTTTGGTGCACTAGAGCATGTGCATGCAATTCATATTTAGATTATGCACATTAAAAGTCCAGAAACTCAATTAATGTATAAGAAGGCGAAATGAACCCGAAATAATTCCAAAATTTAACAGCGCACACATATAGTTCTATGTTGCCTCTGTAAATAAAATCAGGGGGAGGCAGCGTATATCATTTCGCACACAGAGGTGACACGTTCCCTCTCGGAACCATGAGGCTTGTTGACAGAATCTCCGGTTTTGCAAGAGGCTTATACCAAAACTTGTCCCAATTCAGCAAAAAATTATATGTATGAAAACAGGGTTTAGATTATCAACATCTCGCTACCTATACCAATAATGTACCATGATTTGAATTCAACATAAAATGGATACAAATATTTGAATTGGAGAGCGTATGGTACATGTAGTTCATAGTGAAATATGATTACTGCTAGATGTATGTTTTTTGTTATCAAGATAATATTTAAATTATTGTATAACTTAACAACAATCGTATTCAAAGAAGGAAAATTGATTCAAATTTAGTCCATATGGTAGACGACAATATATATGTTCACATGGTGGAGTAAAATTTTAATATATGAAGGAAGATCAAAATGTACAACTACATCAATTATAAACCGCATGGTCACCTAACGATATATTCGAATTCAACATAACGTGGATTCAAAAATTCAAATTCGAGATCATGGCATCTGTAATCATATAAAAAGGGACATTACTCCTTCTTTGGTGGGAATTGATTTGTTTTTTATTGTTGTTGAGGGAAGTGCGAATCGATTCGGTACTGTGCAGGGTAATCTTGTTCTCCCGATTTTCTTTACATTTTTCTTGTAGTTTTTTCAATGACATCTATAGCAATATAGTAAAAGGGGACATGACTCTCTTGTGTCTTGTACGAATTGTTTTTTTACATGTTAAGTTTGTTCTGCCGAAAAAGGAATCCACACCTTGTTATCCCGAAATTTTCAAGCTCGAGTATCTTTTGTCTCACCTGCTTTGAAACTCCCGCTTCTTCAACCCACGCCGTGCCTTGGTATCCCGAAATTTGGATGCACGCGAGAAGTCCCTCTTCATCCGAAATCACTCCCGCAGCCCAGACATGCGAAATCCCCCTTCTACCCCTCAGCCGGGAATGAAGCTCCACGTCGCGTTGTCAAAACAGGTGGGGGTACGCATGTAACTTACCCTACATTTCGGACAATCGCGTCCGTAAGCTTGGCTCCCCCTCCCCCTTCGCCCCCCATTCGTACACCGAGGCCGCCAAAACCCGCGAAACCCCATGCTCCTCTGTCGGCCTCCCGACCGCCGCCCAGCCGGAGACTCTTCCCCGACTATGTCGTCCACCGCAACAGCTCGCCGTCCCTCATCCACTGCACCGGATGAGGATCCGTTGTCGATCTCGTCGTCCCGCCGGATCAGCCTCCCCGTCCTCCACCTCCAAGGAGCTGCCCCGACGTTCGCCTCGTCTATCGCGCCACCTCAATCCACACAGCGCCGTCTTGACCTGCCCCATCGTAACCGCAACACCCTCACCAATTCCTCCGGTGAAGCCGAGGCCAACTCGGAGCCACCAATGAGGTTCTGCACTCACCGCTGCATTTTATCTTTTATTCGATATCATGTAACTGCCGGTGCTCGATACCGAGCAGAAATGGAGTGTCTCCATCGACGGCACCGTCGCTGGCCACATCATCCATGGCGTCTCTCCCCCATGTCGTTGCTTCCTCGGCGGTGACTTCCACAATGGCACTAACTACAGCTACTCCAGTTCTCGCTCGCGCTGCGGCTCTGTTCTTGCTGTCGGTCGCGCTGCTGCACTGCTCCTGCTTTCGTTCGTGCTGCTGCTCTGCTCTTGTTGTCGCTTGCACTGCTACCGCTGCTGCACGACCTCCGGCAGCTACAGAAGTTGTTGCTTTAGCACTCGCTCGCGGTGCTACTGCACGACTTGCTCTCTGCTAGTGCATTCCCTGCTCGAGCGTCTACTAATTTAGATCACTGCTTCTCTCCTACTAGTGCTCGAACGCCCTAAACATCTATTGCAATGCTCTGTTACTAGTTAAATTAGTTTCGACAGTAAAATTCAGTTTCGACTGTGAAGTTCTTTTTCTTCAGTTAAGTTCAGAGTGAACAGTACTTACAACATCCGTCGGAGCGGCCGTGGCACGGCTGATGCATTTTACATCTAGCACTTTTTGGTGATGTATTTTACATCATCTATTGTAGATGATATTAGGGTCCCACTTTAGATTAACGTTCCCTGTCTTGTCATGCTTCAGCCTCATCGTCGTACACCTTAGTGGAGCTGCTCCAACGACGGAACCGTCCATCACAGCGGAGCAGTACCCTCGGCGCCGTTTCCAGAGGCCTCAGATCTTCTTCCCCACCTCCGACAGTCACAGCAGCATCATCACCATCCTCCACGTCCAACCCAATGATGCCGAGGTCCACAAGGATATGCCAAAGAGTTTGTACACTCGTCGCATCACTTTGTTTCTCCATTCCTCTGTTCTTCTAATTCATGTGATCCAAACACCCAGGTTGATCGAAATCCTATGTTTCCAAATGCTCTGTTTTGCATGTGCATTCCTATCCTATTCCTGTGTTTTTCCTGTCCCTGCGTTTATAGAATCCTCCAATTCTAAGGAGCCCTTACAGATTTACTTCATTTTCATATAGGCGTCAAAGAAAACTCTATGTGTTATGTCCTACTCCTGCCGTGCCTTCATCCACCCCACCTGAGGTGCACCATCGATAGAAGCGTTCACTATAGCAGAGATCCCCCCTGCAGACTTCCTTTCGCCGCCTCAGATCATCTTCCCCAATGCCGGCAGCCACGCCAACTGCATTACCATCATCGACTGAGCAGATGAACCTGAGGACTATATAGTTCCGGAAGAGAGGTCGCAGTCTTTCATGTTTGCTTACGTTATACATCGGTTATTATTAGCTGCTACTTTATCGTTCAATCTTGAGTTTTGAATTGCCCATGGGTCTCATATCGAGCCAGCAACGAATAGTATTTGTCTAATATCTAGTTCATCTGGGGTCTTCTATGTGGTTCATGTTGGGTGGGCAACAAACAATAGATGATCCATTGTCTATCTTTTTAAACTGAAGCTATAATTTACCTGCTATCATTAGTTTTGGATCCATCCACTCCTTTGCTACCATCAGTCTTGATTTTTGCATGCACCCCTTAGGCCTTACAAAATCTAACTATTTTTTATTATGCATGTTGGATATTGTACACAATCATACTAAACATGTAGAGAAAAAGAGAAGACCGTTGCGTGCGAATATAATGTCATGCAGAAGTCGCTCCATGGTGGGCGAAGTGGCCCCCCTCCTGTATTTCCAGATTGTATTACAGAGGAAGATAACTGTTCAGATGGAGATTCAGAAGGAGCCGACCATGCCTGTTTACCACCTGAGGTGTTTGCTCTAACTTGGCATGCTGATGTTGGTCATATCATGCATATGGCGCCTTGCATTGCTTACATTATACATCTTATATGTCATCAACTTAGTTTAGATTTGCTTTGTGTGAATGCCACCTGTTTGGTTTCTATAGCATACTCCCACCATTCCTAAATATTTGTCTTTTTAGAGATTTCAACAAGTGACTACATACAGAACCAAATGAGTGAATCTACACTCTAAAATATGTCTATATACATCCGTATGTGGTAGTACATTTGAAATCTCTAAAAAGACAAATATTTAGGAACGGAGGGAGTATATGGGAATTATGCAATGCCATCTTCTTTAGCCAGGCATCGTATACGTGAATCATGCAATGCCATCCTGTTTAGCCAGTCATCGTATATGTGAAATGTATCGTGTCATATTTTTTCTCCATAATGTATTCCATTTGTCAATAATGTTTATACATTCATATACTCTTCCTGTGCATCAGCCATTTGAGTCGGTCATCGGAAAATCTGGAGCGAAAACAAGGTCTTCTGAGCAGTCAGTGCTACATGTTGATGTAGATTTCTTGCTTGTTACAGATAGCTCCTCAGAGGAGGATTCAGAGAGAGATGACCAGTCGTATCCCCCCCCCCCGAGGTGCATGTTCTAACATGGCTGGGTTATATTGCTCATATCATGCATATGGTGTCTTGCATTGCCAAGCCAGCTGCTTAGATTAGACATGCTTTGTGTGAATGCCTGTTTGCTTTCTGTGACGCCCCCAATTTGGCCGTACACTAATCATACACGCAAACGTGTACGATCAATATTAGGGACTCACGAGAAGATATCACAACACAACTCTACAAATAGAATAAGTCATACAAGCATCATATTACAAGCCAGGGGCCTCGACGGCTCGAATAAAGGAGGTCGATCATAGACGAGTCAGCGGACGCAACAATATCTGAGTACACACATAAGTTAAACAAGCTTGCCTTAAGAAGTCTAGCACAAACTGGGATACATATCGAAAGAGGCCCAGGCCTCCTGCCTAGGATCCTCCTAAACTACTCCTCGTCGTCGTCAGCGGGCTGCACGTAGTAGTAGGCACCTCCAGTGTAGTAGTAGCCGTCGTCAACGGTGGCGTCTGGATCCTGGGCTCCAACATCTGGTTGCATCAATCTGGTATAGAAAGAGGGGAAAAAGGGGGAGCGAAGCAACCATGAATACTCATCCAAAGTACTCGCAAGCAAGGAGCTACACTACCTATGTATGCATTGGTATCAGATGGAAAAAGGGGGTATCATATGTGGACTGAACTGCAGAATGCTGGAATAAGAGAGCGATAGCTAGTCCTGCTGAAGACTACACTTCTGGCCACCTCCATCTTGCAGAATGTAGAAGAGAGTAGATGATAAGTTCACCAAGCAGCATCGTGTAGCATAATCCTAATCGATGATCCTCCCTTCGTCGCCCTATGAGAGAGCGATCACCGGTTGTATCTGGCACTTGGAAGGTTGTGTTTTATTAAGTATCCGGTTCTAGTTGTCATAAGGTCAAGGTACAACTCTGGGTCGTCCTTTTACCGAGGGACATGGCTATTCGAATAGATCAACTTCCCTGCAGGGGTGCACCACATTTCCCAACACGCTCGATCCCCTTTGTCCGGACACACTTTTCTGGGTCATGCCCGGCCTCGGAAGATCAACACGTCGCAGCCCTACCTAGGCACAACAGAGAGGTCAGCACGCCGGTCTAAATCCTATGACGTAGGGGTCTGGGCCCATCGCCCATTGCACACCTGCACGTTGCGTGGGCGGCCGGAAGCAGAACTATCCCCCTTAATACAAGAGCAGGCTTACGTTCCAATCCGGCGCGCGCCGCTCAGTCGCTGACATCACGAAGGCTTTGGCTGATACCACGACGTCGAGTGCCCATAACTATCCCCGCGTAGATGGTTACTGCGTATAGGCCAGTGGCCAGACTCAGATCAAATACCAACATCTCGTTAAGCGTGTTAAGTATCCGCGAACGCCGACCAGGGCCGGGCCCACCTCTGTCCTAGGTGGTCTCAACCTGCCCTATCACTCCGCCACAAAGTAACAGCCGGGGGCCGTCGGGAACCCAGGCCCACCTCTACCGGGATGGAGCCACCTGCCCCTTCAGCCCCCATCTCCGAATAGTATCA
The DNA here is from genome assembly GCF_003073215.2 of Triticum urartu. Classification (NCBI taxonomy): domain Eukaryota; kingdom Viridiplantae; phylum Streptophyta; class Magnoliopsida; order Poales; family Poaceae; genus Triticum; species Triticum urartu. The sequence continues at coordinate 247,920,628 of NC_053023.1, forward strand.
TAAGTAATGTAACAGTATAAAGTGCATAACATATGCTCATGATCACCCACCGAAGTGATCACAGCCCAGTAGTATAGCAAGGCAGACAGACAAGAGTGTAGGGCCACTGATCATAATCTAGCATCCTATACTAAGCATTTAGGATTGTAGGTAAGGTATCAACAGTCGTAGCAACAATGACAGGCTATGCATCAGAATAGGATTAACGAAAAGCAGTAACATGCTACACTACTCTAATGCAAGCAGTATAGAGGAGAGTAGGCGATATCTGGTGATCAAGGGGGGGGGGCTTGCCTGGTTGCTCTGGCAAGGAAGGATCATCAACTCCATAGTCGAACTGGGGGTCGCCGGCAGTCTTGGGGTCTACCGAAAAGAAGTAACGGAGGGGGAACACAATAAATAACAGAGCAATCAAAGCATCACAAAGCGTAACATGGCAATACGCGGTGCTAGGTGTGCCCTAACGTGGCAGTAGGTGGTATCGGCGAAAGGGGGAAACATCCGGGAAAGTATCCCCAGTGTTTCGCGTTTTCGAACAGATGGACCGGAGAGGGAAAGTTGCGTGTTCGATAGGTTAGGGATGTGTGGCGGACGAACGGGCTGCGTATCCGGATTCGTCTCGTCGTTCTTAGCAACTTCATGTACAAAGTTTTTTCATCCGAGTTATGGATTATTTTATATGATTTTATAAAGAACTAATCATTTTTTGGGATTGTTATTATTTAGTTAAATCGAAAAAGAATTACTACGTCATCATGATGTCAGCATGACATGAGTGGTCAAAGTTGACAGTTGACCAGTTAAACTGACGCGTGGGTCCCGTTCGTCATAGACTCAGAGTAATTAACCAAGGTTAATTAGTTTTAACTAAAAGATTAGATTAACTAATTTTAATTAGTTTAGTGAAACATAATTAATTAAGTTAATTAATTTTTTTAAAACGTTCAGGGGCTGGGCCCTCGTGTCATAGGCCTAGAAGGCCTAACGGGGGACGGGCGTAGCGGTTAGTGGGTGCTGGGCGCCGGGCGCCAGCCCGACTGGCACCTGCCCGGTCCAGCAGCAGCACCGAGCGGCACGACGCGCTGACTAGAGAGGGCGAGGCGCGGCGAGGCAGGGCCCAGGTGGGGCGCGGCAGGCAAAGGCGGGGCACGGCAGCGGCTGCGGTGAGGAGCGCGAGTAGAGGCGCGAGCGGGGCGCTGGAGAGGAGCAGCAGCGGCCAGCGCGGGAGGGACGGCCACGACGGAGGAGGGGCGGCCATGGCGGACGCGAGCGGGGATGGAGGCAGAGCGCCGTCAGTAGGGCGGCAGGCGACTACGGCAGTGGCGCGGCAAGTGTGGACCGGGAGGGAAGGGAACGCGCGGGCGGCGCGGCTGGGAAGCACGCCCACGGGCCGCGGTGCAGCAGTAGGGGCAGCGCGGTCGGGCCGGCTAGCGAGCCAGGGGCTCCGGCGACAGGGACCATCCCAAGCGCGCGCATGAGGGCGAGGTAGGGCACGGGCCAGTGGTGGACGGGGAGGGAAGGGAGCTCACGGTGGGTTGCAGGGAACGGGGCAGTGGGGGCATGAGGAGGGAAATGGGGACGACGATGTCGGAGTGGAAGCGGGCCGGCGAGGAGGCGTCTCGGGCGGCGGCGTCCTGGCGCGGGGCGGTGCGGTCGACGCGGCGAGGGGGCGTCGCTGAGTGCCCGATCCTATCTGGATCGGGAGGAAGCAGAGGGAGGAGTGGGGATCGTGTGGGGGGCGAGTGGGGAAGTGGGGGCTTCGGTCTAGGGTTACAGGCTATGGGGAGGTTAAGCAGGGGGGTAGCGGGCCGGGCGGTTGGCCAGCTAGCTGGGCCGGTTGGCCGAGCGGGGTTTCCCTTTTTTGTTTATTTTGTTTTCTTCTACTTTTTCATATTTTTCTTTTCTGTTTTCTTTTAGGTTTTTTATATTTTATTATAGTTTTGTAAAATACCAAAGTTGTACCTAATTTAGTTTTAATAAACATGCCACTGCCCCATTAGTTTTGGGAAATTAAATAACTTAGTTAATATTTTATTAATTGAAAAAGGCATTTATTTATTTGTCTAAGCTGTAGTTTTATTTAAGTAAGGGCATTTAAATATTTTATAATAAGTTGATTCCTTTGTCGATAAGCCTTTGCATTTATTTTCACATTTAGAACATTTTAGTTTTAATGGTTGAGAACTTTCAGTGTTTGTCTTTAGTTTAAATTTGAATTTGAAGTCCGTTTGAATCAATGCGGGTTTAATTAACAGTATTGTGGTGACGTGGCATTATTAGCAGGGAAATACTGTAGCTTAACTACCCGGGCATCACAATTCTCCTCAGCTACAAGAAATCTCGTCCCGAGATTTAAGAGGTTTTTAGGGGGGGAATGTCTGGTTACGAAATTCTAACGAATCTACTCGGTCTTGGTTGCTCTTCTCCAAGTGGTCGATGCATTATATTGATGTCTTCATTTTTCTGCGTCAGGTTATCAAGATGAAGTCGGCATCCTTCCTTCAGGATCACCATCATACTTACGACAGAATAAGGGGGTATTCTGGGAGAAACGGACCTCGACAAGGTTGACTATCTGGTCGATAACATCGGGGAAGGTGGCGGAAAGTAACTCTCGAATTGAAACTTAATAAAATATCGAGAGCAAAGTAATCAAGTTTCATGGGAAGTTTCGAGCGAGCAGGCAACCGTTCTATGCCTGAAACAGGGCTTGAAAGGGGCTCAAAGCAATCGAGAATAAGTATTGCGTACAGTAACAGATTTGATGATCTCTCGGAAGGTGGCTCGTGAATTACATAAGAGGCCACACGCGAGGAAGAACCTTGGAAATAGTGGGTGCAGGAGAGTCATGTTTTGATCCTGGGACCTGTGGGTTATGGGCCCACCATGTGGGTTGAAAGTAGGAAGGGGGCTGACATCTTGCACGGTAACGATAGCAAGGCATGTCAGAGGGTAGCCTGTTAGTTATGTGTGGAACAACATCGATAGCAAGGGCGAGGGACGAAGAGAACCATTTTCCTGCTCGTTGAACGAGGCGGACCAATAGGCAAAGTTCTCGTCCATCTGTGGTCACCGAAATGTCATCAACAATAGTAACAGGGTCTTGCTGACAGAATGGTACAACGAGGTGTTTACATAAGTAGTGAGTTATTACTGCTTAGTTTATATAGATCACAAGAAGGTTTAAACAAACCAATGGAAAGGAAAAGTGATTATCAGGTTTAAACAGAACAATGGAAGGGAAAATGTGTTTGAACACATATTTCATGGTATATCCTTACCAAGGACAAGTAGAGAATGATATCCATTACCAGTAGAAAACCATTTAGGTAAGGGGGGAGGAATCTCATGATATTACCCATAAAACGGGGTTAGGATAAATGATAAAGGAAATCTAGCATTGTGCTTCAAATGCTCTGATTGAAAATCGGAGTATCGTAGACATGCTTCGGGATAGCATTGACATGGTCTTCAAGCAAAGGTCGGACTTTGGATACTCAATGGATTCATCAGGGACAACTTATAGAATAAGTCTTTCAATTTCCTCATGGAAGAATGGTTAACATTGCTTAAAGGAAGAACTATAACAATAGGTCCTCCAGCCAGGTGTGCTAGGCATGACATCACCTTACTGGGTCACATAAAGACCAATGTTATAACTCTTGGAAATATGTTCCAACCATGATATCTGACCGAGATTCAGATCTGATTGGTGTCAGGATATCTCAGACTTTAGATGCCTAAGAAGTAAAGGTGCAACAACAGTTGACGCAAAGACATTTTAAGATCCTTGAGAAATGAACCATGGAAGCGAGTTCCGAAACATGGGTTCATCAGTAAACCAACGAGAGGATGAGGAGGTGGCTGATGGAATCAGCGGTAATTCATCGAGATTAACAAAAGATGGATTTCCACAATTATGTGAACAAGGAAATATCATTTGTCGGATCAAATGATATAATGATGTATGCTCGAGGGAAACATACACAACTTAACAATGATAGAAGGGTGCACCCAGGAATCTGGACCAGGTAGCATGATCAATGTTCGAATGATGATTCAATAAGCAATAGACTTAGAATGAAACTGTAGACCAATAACTTCAAAGCAATAGGTTTGCTAGAAGTTTAGAATTTACACATCACCGACCATTTGTCGGTATTCCGGTTAGAAACAACAAGGAACCAAGAAATGAATGCAATTGGCGAGAGATATTACTATATCAAGAATTCTCAAGAGGTGGTAAAATTACCACGACATTCTTGACATAAAAGGTGGTAATATTCGTAGGTAAAGAAGAACAAATGCTGGATAGCAAGGAACTCAAGGTATAACACAAAATACGAACAAGTTTGTGTTGGAGGGAAGGCAATAAAGTGGCTGATGATAACACAAATCAGCGGGGACAAGGATGGTATTTCTCATCATGAATTCAGTTGACATCCTTGAAGAGCTCAGAATGCTGACGATTAAAATTAGCATGATAATGGTGTAGCCGTTCAGGCTAGGAAAGACATGAAGGAGTATTAAACTTGTAAGTGATGAAGATCTCCAATCCTCGCTGAATCGCAGTGTAGACTCGATTCCGTTATCGGTGTCCTTGACTGTCTAACAACTCAGAACCCGGGTAAAAATTGGAATCAGCGAGAATAATAGTAGATGAAGAACTCTTAAGGAGTTATGTAGTTCTGGGATATTCTCAAGATACTAGAGGGGGTAATACTCGATGATAGATCAAAGTAGAGATTGTACTGGGGTATTGCTCTACAGAAGACAAGTACTTAAACTTGCACGAGAAATGCTATTTAAAGGAGAACATGGTCGGAACCACGATTGCAAAAGGCCAGATCCCAGATATAAGTTGAACTTATACCAAAGGAATAATTAATTTAAGAGAAGCTTTAATGATAAGATCTACATCGTGTCCATGGGCATGAACACAAAGTTCAAGGTCGATTCCCACTTCTCTAAAGCATAACCTTTCATTCACTTCTCACTTTCGAGGAAGTTGTAGTGTTGAAATTTTATTTGGCAAAATACCAGAAGTGTATGACTCGTGAAAACTTTCGAGTTCACACATATTAAGGAAGGCATAGGTTCAACCCATCAGGGTATCGTGGAAGTATATATGACAAGCTTCAATAGTAAATACCACCAGCTCGAAAGCTGACCATGGTTGAGAAAGCAAAGGATACAATTTACCAAAGGCATTATGTATCTGAGGGAAGGCTCACAAGGTTATTGAATATGAAGGACGCTGTTGGATAAAATCCAATAAAGGATCTGTCGGTCCATAATGCAGCTGATGTGAGTAACGGCACATGATCAGAGGACAAAACAAAGCAAGGGCTTTGGATTATAGAAACAACTGACTAATTCAAAGCTCAAGGCAAAGGAATTATGATTTCCAAATCAAAGGATCAGAAGCAAACACTATGATTATGGATGGATAAGTTGAGTAAACTTAGGGGTAAAATCGACAAAAAATTGATTGGTCGAGATCCAGCTCATATTTAAAATGACATCTGAGTCGGAAGGACGAAATGAAGGATCTGATTAAGAATTGCGAGCATTCAAAACATATTGATTCAATAGACTCAAACTGATAATGACTAAGGATGCCAATAAGATTACCGGACTTGTGAGGTAAATCATAACGCAAGTAAGCAAGAATTTCAAGAGCAATAGGCTGTTGAGGATTTTCGAAAGATCAAATAGTATTTCAAAGTCTTTGCGGAGCACAAGAACAACTAGGAAAGAGTGGATACTCGATGAGTCTGAGGAATTATCCGTAGGGGTATCTCTGCGGCAAGGAACTACAAGGCAGTGGTGCAAGGGATTCTTAAAAGTCGGAGGGCAATTCGATGCATCTTGTAATATCAAGAGAAACTCAGAGTAATTGTATGAACAATTGTATGTCGTTATCCATATGGATATATCGGTAGTAGGGAATTGAAAAGGCAGATGGCACAAGGGTCTCAGGAATGATCGAAGAGTATCTTCAAAATCTTCGGGTGAAGTAGGCGATCATCTATGATAAGGGGCTCTCCGGGAGAAGTAGTTATGAGAACCTAGAGTCAGATTTAGTAAAATAATTTAACCCGTATAGAAGAGAGATCAGAGTCCCAGAGTATAGACGAGGAGTAAACGATCCTAATACCACCCAATGGCGACGTGGGCCCGTAAGCCGCACAGCCAAGTTAGTAAAAACCTTTTCAATGACTAGACTCAACTTCGGCCAAGGAGTTTGGAAAGGGGATTCCTACAGGCAGTCGGCTCTGATACCAACTTGTGACGCCCCAATTTGACCGTACACTAATCATACACGCAAACGTGTACGATCAAGATCAGGGACTCATGGGAAGATATCACAACATAACTCTACAAATAGAATAAGTCATACAAGCATCATATTAAAAGCCAGGGGCCTCGAGGGCTCGAATAAAAGAGCTCGATCATAGATGATTCAGCGGAAGCAACAATATCTGAGTATAGACATAAGTTAAACAAGCTTGCCTTAAGAAGGCTAGCACAAACTGGGATACAGATCGAAAGAGGCGCAGGCCTCCTGCCTGGGATCCTCCTAAACTACTCCTGGTCGTCGTCAGCGGGCTGCACATAGTAGTAGGCACCTCCAGTGTAGTAGTAGCCGTCGTCAACGGTGGGGTCTGGATCCTGGGCTCCAACATCTGGTTGCAGCAATCGGGTATAGAAAGAGGGGAAAAGGGGGAGCGAAGCAACCGTGAGTACTCATCCAAAGTACTCGCAAGCAAGGAGCTACACTACATATGTATGCATTGGTATCAAATGGAAAAAGGGGGTATCATATGTGGACTGAACTGCAGAATGCCAGAATAAGAGAGGGATAGCTAGTCCTGTCGAAGACTACGCTTCTGGCCACTTCCATCTTGTAGAATGTAGAAGAGAGTAGATGATAAGTTCACCAAGCAGCATCGTGTAGCATAATCCTAACCGATGATCCTCCCTTCGTCGCCCTGTGAGAGAGCGATCACCGGTTGTATCTGGCACTTGGAAGGGTGTGTTTTATTAAGTATCCGCTTCTAGTTGTCATAAGGTCAAGGTACAACTCCGGGTCGTCCTTTTACCGAGGGACACGGCTATTCGAATAGATCAACTTCCCTACAGGGGTTCACCATGTTTCCCAACAAGCTCGATCCCCTTTGTCTGGACACACTTTTCTGGGTCATGCCCGGCCTCGGAAGATCAACACGTCGCAGCCCTACCTAGGCACAATAGAGAGGTCAGCACGCCGGTCTAAATCCTATGGCGCAGGGGTTTGGACCCATCGCCTATTGCACACCTGCATGTTGCGTGGGCGGCCGAAAGCAGAACTAGCCCCCTTAATACAAGAGCAAGCTTACGTTCCAATCTGGCGCGCGTCGCTCAGTCGCTGACGTCACGAAGGCTTTGGCTGATACCATGACGTCGAGTGCCCATAACTGTCCCCGCGTAGATGGTTAGTGCGTATAGGCCTGTGTCCAGACTCAGATCAAATACCAAGATCTCGTTAAGCGTGTTAAGTATCCGCGAACACCGACCAGGGCCAGGCCGACCTCTCTCCTAGGTGGTCTCAACCTGCCCTGTCACTCCGCCACAAAGTAACAGTCGGGGGCCGTCGGGAACCCAGGCCCACCTCTACCGGCATGGAGCCACCTGCCCCTTCAACCCCCATCTCCGAACAGTATCATAAGTAATGTAATAGTATAAAGTGCATAACATATGCCCGTGATCACCTCCTGAAGAGATCACGGCCCAGTAGTATAGCATGGCAGAAAGACAAGAGTGTAGGGCCACTGATGATAATCTAGCATCCTATAATAAGCATTTAGGATTGCAGGTAAGGTATCAACAATTGTAGCAACAATGACAGGCTATGCATTAGAAAAGGATTAACGGAAAGCAGTATCATGCTACACTACTCTAATGCAAGCAGTATAGAGGAGAGTAGGCGATATCTTGTGATCAAGGGGGGGGGTTTGCCTGGTTGCTCTGGCAAGGAGGGATCATCTACTCCGTAGTCGAACTGGGGGTCGCCGGCAGTATCGGGGTCTACTGGAAAGAAGTAAAGGAGGGGGAACACAATAAATAATAGAGCAATCAAAGCATCACAAAGCGTAACATGGGAATACGCGGTGCTAGGTGTGCCCTAACGCGGAAGTAGGTGGTACCGGCGAAAGGGGGAAACATCCGGGAGAGTATCCCCGTTGTTTTGCGTTTTCAAACAGATGGACCGGAGGGGGAAAGTTGCGTGTTCGATAGGTTAGGGATGTGTGGCAGACGAACGGGCTGCGTATCCGGAATCGTCTCGTCGTTCTGAGCAACTTTCATGTACAAAGTTTTTTCATCCGAGTTACGGATTATTTTATATGAGTTTATAAAGAATTAATCATTTTCTGGGATTGTTATTATTTAGTTAAATTGAAAAAGAATTACTACGTCATCATGATGTCAGCATGACATCAGCGGTCAAAGTTGACCGTTGACCAGTTAAACTGACGCGTGGGTCTCGTTCGTCATAGGCTCAGAGTAATTAAGCAATGTTAATTAGTTTTAACTAAAAGATTAGATTAACTAATTTTAATTAGTTTAGTTAAACATAGTTAATTAAGCAATTAACTAATTAATTAATATTTTTATTATATATTTATTTATCTATTTCTTCTTTATTTATTTTTGTTTAAACGTTCAGGGGCTAGGCCCTCGTGTCATAGGCCTAGAAGGCCAAATGGGCGACGGGCGTAGCGGCCAGTGGGTGCTGGGCGCCGGGCGCTAGGCCGACTGGCACCCGCCCGGTCCAGCCGCAACACCGAGCGGCACGACGCGCTGACTAGAGAGCACGAGGCCCGGCGAGGCAGGGCCCAGGTGGGGCGCGGCAGGCGAAGGCGGGGCACGCCAGCGGCGGCTGTGACGAGCGCGAGCAGAGGCGCGGGCGAGGCGCTGGAGAGCAGCAGCGGCGGCCAGCGCGGGAGGGACGGCCATGACGGAGCTGGGGCGGCCATGGCGGACGCGAGCGGGGATGGAGGCACAGCTCCGTCAGCAGGGCGGCAGGCGACTACGGAAGTGGCGCGGCAGGTGCGGACGGGGAGGGAAGGGAACGCGCGAGCGGCGCGGCTAGGAAGCATGCCCGCGGGCCACGGTGCAGCACTTGCAACAGTAGGGGCGGCGCGGTCGGGCCGGCAAGCGAGCCAGGGGCTCCGGCGACAGGGAGCATCCGGAGCGCGCGCATGAGGGCGAGCTAGGGCACGGGCCAGTGCTGGACGGGGAGGGAAGGGAGCTCACGGTGGGTCGCAGGGAACGGGGCAGTGGGGGCGTGAGGAGGGCGATGGGGACGACGGCATCGGAGTGGAAGCAGGCCGGCGAGGAGGCATCTCGGGCGGCGGCGTCCTGGCGCGGGGCGCCGCGGTCGGCGCGGCGAGGGGGCGTCGCCGAGTGCCCGATCCGATCTGGATCGGGAGGAAGCAGAGGGAGAAGTGGGGATCGTGTGGGGGGCGAGTGGGGAAGTGGGGGTTCGGTCTAGGGTTACGGGGTGCGGGGAGGTTAAGCTGGGGGGTAGCGGGCCGGGCGGTTGGCCAGCTAGCTGGGCCGGTTGGCCCAGCGGGGTTTCCCTTTTTTTGTTTATTTTGTTTTCTTCTACTTTTTCGTATTTTTCTTTTCTGTTTTCTTTTAGTTTTTTTTAATTTTATTATAGTTTTGTAAAATACCAAAGTTGTACCTAATTTAGTTTTAATAAACATGCCACTGCCCCATTAGTTTTGGGAAATTAAATAACTTAGTTAATATTTTATTAATTGAAAAAGGCATTTATTTATTTGTCTAAGCTGTAGTTTTATTTAAGTAAGGGCATTTAAATATTTTATAATAAGTTGATTCCTTTGCCGATAAGCCTTTGCCTTTATTTTCACATTTAGAACATTTTAGTTTTAATGGTTGAGAACTTTCAGTGTTTGGCTTTAGTTTAAATTTGAATTTGAAGTCCGTTTGAATCAACGCGGGTTTAATTAACGGTATTGTGGTGACGTGGCATCATTAGCAGGGAAATACTGTAGCTTAACTACCCGGGCGTCACACTTTCTATATCAGATATGTGAATTATGCAATGCCATGTTTTTCATCCAGTTATCATATATGTGAATTATGCACTGCCATGGAGCAAGGCATCATATATGTGAATTATCTCATGGCATCTTTTTTTCATTACGTATTCCATTTGTCGACAATCTGTGTATATTGAACTACACTTCATGTGTATCAGCCATTTGAGCCGGTTAAGGTAAAATCTGGAGCAAAAACAAGGTCTTCAGAGCAGGCAATGGTACCTGTTGAAGCATATATCTCGATGGTTACAGGGAGCTCCTCAGAGGAGGATTCAGAGACAAATGACCAGTCCTATATCCCACCTGAGGTGTATGCTCTAAGTTGCAATGTTTATATTTCTCATATGATGCATATGGTGTCTTGCATCATATATGTGTCTCTGTGTCATGCTATCCTGAGGTGTATCCATCATATATCTGAAACTGTGTCATGCTATCCTGTTTAATTAGGCATCATATATGTGAAATTGTGTCATGCTGTCCTGTTTGGTTAGACAACATATATGTGAATTACCACATCTGTCTATCATACAATGTTTGTACGTTCAATTTCTTTTCTTGTTTATTAACCATTTGAATTGGAGGGGGTGATGGCAGTATCTAAGGGAGCAAAAACCCATTCTTCACAAAAGATAGTGCTACCCGTCGATGCAGATAGAACCATGGTTGTATTGGCCCACAAACTAGCCCCACCATACATAATAGAGACTCTTCCATATTGCACACTAACACCGTTGGGCAGAGAACCAGCTACAACCCATCTAACCGCAACCCCAGCGGATAGTAACCCACTTATAGTTGACAAAGCACCATGTCCACCACAAAATACCCCCACACGAGCAGTTTATAAAGCTACTACAGTGCCGAAAGCACGAAAACCACCACAGCTAACCCAAATTCCACGTTTAAAGTAGAAGAGCAACTGTTCTCAGGTCAGATTCCGTAGCTATGGTCCATACTCCTTTGTTGTTGCATCACTGTATTTACTCATACCAACTCCTTTCAATTTTGAAGGATCCAATTGAAACTCCAATGGTGCAACAGGTATGTTTTAAACCTATTTCTTTAACTGGATTGTTGTTCTAATTTCTTGCTCTACGTTGATTTCAGTTTAAGTTGTATAAACAATTATGTTCTCATGTGATGCACATTACAAGTGTTGCCAATGTTGTGTAGTTTCTCACACTTATATTCTGTCTATGTTGCTGTGTCTTAAAAATATATGAGTTAAACTATGTCTCTATCTTGATTAGGGAACATAAACTAGAATGATATGGACAATACAGTGACCATAGTACATAGATATATGTTTGTTTCATGCTGTTATCCTGTCCACCTTACTACTGAACCGGTTTACCAAAATGAGTTTCGTATACTACAAGCTAAACACGTGATGTGTATGCTTGTTTCTCTTGTAGTATGCAAATAGAATATTGGAGAAGAGCACCCCACTATGCAATGGTAGAGAAAGTAATGCAGATAAGGTTCAAGATAGTGAGACAACCCTGTTGGTCTCCAAGAAAGGTGATGAAAACGATCTTGTAGATAGTGAGAAAACCCCACAGTCCTGCGTTGATGTAGTGTTCGAGTTACTGGCCAGTACCGCAGGCACAAGCTCTTCGAACTCGCTGCCTGAATCACTTCGGCTTCTTAAGTCTCAGCTACAAGCTGAAAGGCATCAGTCATCTGTGCTACGACAAGAAGCCGAAGGACTAGAGGATTTAAGCGCCAAACAAGAGAAAGTTAATAAGCTTGCTAAGCATCTTGCCAGCATTATGGGTACCCAGGATATTGTTTCTTGAACTCTTCTGAAGTGGTTTCAGTTCTGGACTTGTTTTGCTGTGGCGTTTATATGCTGCTTTGTTCCCTATATTTGCACCGGTGGCGAACTTTGATGCCCAGTGGATGTAATATGTGTAATAGCCGTGATAGCCTAGCATAAGTTGCATGCTTATGTATTTCCTTGTTGTCTTGTTTATTTGTTTTCTTGTAGTCAGTGCAGTTCTTTTTCCACGGTTTGCTAGTGGCTGCAATAACCTATTTTTTAAAACTAGGCCACAATAACCATGGGCTAATATTTACTGTAGTGACACTGGGCCTCCTACGGGCCATAGAAACAGTGGGCCTTCTACGGGCCGTAGAAATAGTCGGCCTTCGACGGGCCGTAGAAACAATGGGCCTTCTATGGCCCGTAGAAACAATGGGCCTTCTACGGGCCGTATCATCAGTGGGCCTTATACGGGCCGTATCATCAATGGGCCAAACATGGGCCAATAACAGGCCGCATTATGGCCGTAAATGGGCTAGAGTTGGAATCGTCCGTTCATGGGCCGACCATAATGGGCCATCGTTAATAGGACGTATTTGATGATGCTATGAAAATAGCCCAACATATTAACGGACCACAAACGGGCCGACTGTAACCACGGGCTGAATTTGGCCCACAAGCAGGAAATGACAGTAACGGGCCGTAAGTAAACAAATGCTGGAAATGAGCCCAAGAATAAATGGGCTCTGAGAAGGCCGAAAGATAACATGGGCTGGAAATGGCCCAATAGAATAACGGGCCGTTAATGGGTATAAAGTGATACACTGTTCATTACGGGCCAGTTTCACCATGGGCCGTTAATGGGTGTAAAGTGATACATTGTTCATTACAGGCCAGTTTCAACACGGGTCATTAATAGGCCAAGAGTTACATAGGGCCTCATATGCGCCGAAAGACGTCATGGGCCATACATGGGCCAGAAGTGAAAACGGGCTGGAATCATATTGGATGGCCCAGATGACGCTACTGGCCTAATTCGGATAGGGCGTAACGGGCCATGGGTTAGCGGGCTGTAAATGGACTATATGCGAACAGGCCATTAACAGGCTTTCCATGGGCCGGCCCACCACCTTTTGACCAAGTCAAACGGGCCGACCTTTTCACAGGAATGGGCCTCTGTTAGGTCGTGCCACGTGTCGACGTATCATAGGCGCCTTCTGTCCAATGAGTGGATGACATCTGTCCCAACGATGAGCTGACACGTGTTTCCTCCAGCCAATGATGATTTTACACATGGAAAATCCCGATTGGTCGGGGCTGTTAACGGGTTATCGGATCCAAAACTCGACCCGATAGCTTAACGGCATTCCGTTACGGTGGATGCCACGTGTCGGTCACCCTTGACGAAAGCACTTCTGTGACGCGCGATTTATCATCATGGAAGTGCACACTACCATGATGATAATTTTGGTAATGTCATGGAACACTTCTACGACATCACAGATATGACTATCTTGATTCTGTCATAAAATCGTCATGGATGTACATGCATGATAAAAAACGCGACCTACTGTGACAAACATGTATCATCACGGAAGTGTATTTTTTTTTGTAGTGTGTTGTCCCGAAGGACCTCTCCTGACCGAGAGGGGGTGAACGAAGACATCGAGAAAGTGCCCGAGGTTAATACCTCGGTCGCTGAAGACCTAGGGGAGGCAGCCCCTAGTCTTGACCACAATATCATCCATGTAAGCTTCAATGTTTATGTGCAACTATGACTCAAAACCAATCTGGACTGCTCTTGCCATCCGACGCTCTTCAACCCGAAAGGCATCCGTACGAAGCAGTACGTGCCACATGGGGTGATGAACGTGGTCTTCTCTTCGTCTTCCTTGGACATAAAGATCTGGTGGTATTCAGAGTAGGCATCCAGAAAAGAAAGCAGGTCGCACCTGGAGGTGGAATCCACAATCTGATCGATGCGCAGTTGTAACACCCCGGATGTAACTTGCCATATTTGTAACTCCGACTCTTGCCATTCTCGGCTTATAAGTTATGAGATTCCCTTCGTGGTTGGGGTTTTGTCTTCGTTTTGCATTTTTTTTCATGTCATGCATTTCATATCATGTCATCCTGTGCATCGCATAGGCAAACGTGTTCGTCTCATGCATCCGAGCATTTTCCCCGTTGTCCGTTTTGCAATCTGACACTCCGACATGCACCAGCGCACCCCTCTTGTCTCTTTTCGTGAGCGGGTGTTAAATGTTCTCAGAATGGACCGAGATTTTCCAAGTGGCCTTGGTACACCACCGGTAGACCGCCTGTCAAATTTTGTTCCATTTGGAGTCCGTTTGATACTCCAACGGTTAACCGGGTAACCGCAAAGGCCTCGTGTGTGTTGCAGCCCAACACCCCTCCAAAAGAGCCCAATAACCCATCCAAACCACTTCCATGTCCTCCATGGTCGGATCACGACCGTGTGGGTGAAAACTACACCTCGTTTGGACACTCCTACCTCCTCCTACCTATAAATAGGTGCCCCTCCCCGAATTTTTCACGCAGATGAAACCCTAGCTATCCTCCCACGCAGCCACCGGACACGTCCGACCTCACCGGACCAGAAAACGCCGCCGCCCACTGGTACGTCTCCAAGGTATCTATAATTTTTGATTGCTCCATCCTACTTTATCTACTATTTTGGACTATATTGGGCTTTATTTTCCACTTTTATATTATTTTTGGGACTAACCTATTAACCGGAGGCCCAGCCCAGAATTGCTGTTTTTTGCCTATTTCAGTATTTCGAGGAAACAGAATATCAAACGGAGTCCAAACGGAATGAAACCTTCGGGAACGTGATCTTCTCACCGAACTTGATCTAGGAGACTTGGACCCTACTCCAAGTAGTTTCCGGGGAGGTCACGAGGGAGGTCCGTTGGAATACAGTAGGTTTAACACCAATGCAAATAAAGAACAAGTTCACTACAATACCTTAAAGTAGTCTTTTGTTTTCTTTCTCTAACGAAGCTCACGAGATTTCTATTGAGTTTTGTGTTGTGAAGTTTTCAAGTTTTGGGTGAATTCTTTTGATGGATTATGGAACAAGGAGTGGCAAGAGCCTAAGCTTGGGGATGCCCATGGCACCCCCAAGATAATCCAAGGACACCGAAAATCAAAGCTTGGGGATGCCCCGGAAGGCATCCCCTCTTTCGTCCACTTCCATCGGTAATTTACTTGGAGCTATATTTTTATTCACCACATGATATGTGTTTTGCTTGGAGCGTCTTGTATTATTTGTGTCTTTGCTTGTTAGTCTACCACAATCATCCTTGCTGTACATGCCTTTTGAGAGAGCCATGTATGAATTGAAATTTGTTAGCATACTCTATGTGCTTCACTTATATCTTTTGAGCTTGATAGTTTACTCTATGTGCTTCACATATATCTTTTTGAGCGTGATAATTTTTGCTCTAGTGCTTCACTTAGATATTTTAGAGAACGGTGGTGGTTTGTTTTAAAGAAACTTGATCTCTCATGCTTCACTTAGATTATTTTGAGAGTCGTTAATAGCATGGTAATTTGCTTAATGTTAATATACTTGGTATTCAAGATATGTGAAACTTTCTTTTTAGTGGGTTGAATACTAAGATAAGGTTGATGCTTGATAATTGTTTTGAGATATGGAGGTGATAATATCATAGTCGTGCTAGTTGAGTAGTTGTGAATTTGAGAAATACTTGTGTTGAAGTTAGCAAGTCCCGTAGCATGCACGTATGGTTAAAGTTGTGTAACAAATTTGAAGCATGAAGTGTACCTGGCTTGTGCATCCTTATGAGTGGCGGTCGGGGACGAGCGATGGTCTTTTCCTACCAATCTATCCCCCTAGGAGCATGCGTGTAGTACTTGATTTTTGATGACTTCTAAATTTTTGCAATAAGTATATGAGTTCTTTTGACTAATGTTGAGTCCATGGATTATATGCACTTTTACCTTTCCGCCACTTGCTAGCCTCTTCGGTACCGTGCATTGCCCTTTCTCACATTGAGAGTTGGTGAAAACTTCGCCGGTGCATCCAAACCCTGTGATATGATACGCTCTTTCACACATAAACCTCCCTATATCTTCTTCAAAACAGCCACCATACCTACCTATCATGGCATTTCCATAGCCATTCCGAGATATATTGCCATGCAACTTCCATCATCATCATCATCATCATCATGACATGCTTTAGTTTTGTCATATTGCCATTGCATGATCTTGTAGTTGACATCGTATTTGTGGCAAAGCCACCATGCATTATTTTTCATACATGTCACTCTTGATTCATTGCACCATCTCGGTACACCGCCGGAGGCATTCATATAGAGTCATATCTTGTTCTAGTATCGAGTTGTAATCATTATGTTGTAATCAATAGAAGTGTGATGATCATCATTATTAGAGCATTGCCCAATCAAAAAAAAGAGAAAGGCCAAAAAGAAAGGAAAAAAAGAAAGGCCCAAAAAAAGAGAAAATAAAAAGGGCAATGCTACTATCTCTTTTTCCACACTTGTGCTTCAAAGTAGCACCTTTTTCTTCATGTAGTGAGTCTCATATATTGTGCTTCAAATTAGCACCATGATTTTCATATAGTGAGTCTCATAATTTGTCTTGTTCATACTAGTGGGAATTTTTCATTATAGAACTTGGCTTGTATATTCCAACGATGGGCTTCCTCAAAATGCCTTAGGTCTTCATGAGCAAGCAAGTTGGATGCACACCCACTAGTTTTCTTTTGTTGAGAATTCTTAGCTCTAGTGCATCCGTTGCATGGCAATCCCTACTCCTTGCATTAGCATCAATTGATGGGCATCTCCATAGCTCATTGATTAGCCTCGTTGATGTGAGACTTTCTCCTTTTTTGTCTTCTCCACACAACCCCCATCATCATATTCTATACCACCCATAGTGCTATGTCCATGGCTCGCGCTCATGTATTTCGTGAAGGTTGAAAAAGTTTGAGATTATTTGAGTATGAAACAATTGCTTGGCTTGTCATCGGGGGTATAGAAGTTGGGAACACCTTTGTGTGACGAAAATGAAGCATAGCCTAACTATATGATTTTGTAGGGATGAACTTCCTTTGGCCATGTTATTTTGAGATGACATAATTGTTTGATTAGTATGCTTGAAGTATTATCATTTTTTATGTCAATATGAACTTTTGTCTTGAAACTTTCCGATCTGAATATTCATATCATGATTAAGAAGATTTACATTGAAATTATGCCAAAGTATCACTCCGCATCAAAAATTCTCTTTTTATCATTTACCTACTCGAGGATGAGCAGGAATTAAGCTTGGGGATGCCTGATACGTCTCCAACGTATCTATAATATTTGATTGCTCCATGCTACTTTATCTACTGTTTTGGACTATATTGGGCTTTATTTTCCACTTTTATATTATTTTTGGGACTAACCTATTAACCGGAGGCCCAGCCCAGAATTGTTGTTTTTTTGCCTATTTCAGTATTTCGAGGAAACATAATATCAAACGGAGTACAAATGGAATGAAACCTTCGGGAACATGATCTTCTCACCGAACGTGATCCAGGAGACTTGGACCCTACTCTAAGAAGTTTCCGGGGAGGTCATGAGGGTGGAGGGCGCACCCCCCCTGGGCGCGCCCCCTGCCTTGTGGGCCCCTCGGAGCTCCACCGACGTGCTCCTTCCTCCTATATATACCTACGTACCCCCATTAGACCAGAGACGGAGCCAAAAACCTAATTCCACCGCCACAACTTCCTGTATCCACGAGATCCCATCTTGGGGCCTGTTCTGGAGCTCCGCCGGAGAGGGCATCCATCACGGAGGGCTTCTACATCAACGTCATAGCCCCTCCGATGAAGTGTGAGTAGTTTACTTCAGACCTTCGGGTCCATAGCTAGTAGCTAGATGGCTTCTTCTCTCTTTTTGGATCTCAATACAATGTTCCCCCCCTCTCTCGTGGAGATCTATTCGATGTAATCTTCTTTTTGCGGTGTGTTTGTTGAGACCGATGAATTGTGGGTTTATGATCCAACTTATCTATGAATAATATTTGAATCTTATCTGAATTCTTTTATGTATGATTGAGTTATCTTTGCAAGTCTCTTCGAATTATCCGTTTGGTTTGGCCAACTAGATTGGTAGTTCTTGCAATGGGAGAAGTGTTTAGCTTTGGGTTCAATCTTGCGGTGTCCTTACTCAGTGACAGAAAGAGTTCGAAGGAACGTATTGTATTGTTGCCATCGAGGATAACAAGATGGGGTATTTATCATATTGCATGAATTTATTCCTCTACATCATGTCATGTTGCTTAAGGCGTTACTCTGTTTTTAACTTAATACTCTAGATACATGCTGGATAGCGGTCGATGAGTGGAGTAATAGTAGTAGATGCAGGAAGGAGTCGGTCTACTTGTCACGGACGTGATGCCTATATACATGATCATACCTAGATAACCTCATAACTATGCTAAATTCTATCAATTGCTCAACAGTAATTTGTTCACCCACCGTAGAATATCTATGCTCTTGAGAGAAGCCACTAGTGAAACCTATGGCCCCCGGGTCTATTCTCCTCATATCAATCTCCATTACTTTATTTTACTTGTTTTGCTTTTACTTTTTACTTTGCATCTTTATACCAAAAATACCAAAAATATTATCTCTATCAGATCTCACTCTCGTAAGTGACCGTGAAGGGATTGACAACCCCTAAGCGTTGGTTGCGAGTTGTTACCGTTTTGTGCAGGTACGAGGGACTTGCGCGTGACCTCCTACTGGATTGATACCTTGGTTCTCAAAAACTGAGGGAAATACTTACGCTACTGTGCTACATCACCCCCTCCTCTTCGGGGAAAACCAACGCTAGCTCGAGACGTAGCACCTGCAGCCAATCGGGGCGCGCCACGTGGCCCCACGCCCACTTCCCCGCCGAAGCCCGTCGGGCCCGCCTCCGGCCCCTGCGGCCCGGTGACCGCGCCCCGCCGCCCGGCCTCCTCGGCGCCGCCCGACCGCGTCCCTGCCTCCTTCTCCGGCGCTCCTGGCCTCCGGCGCTGACCGCCGCCTACCTGCGCCGCCCCGTCGCCTCGCGTTCCGTGCGCCGCCGCCCGCGCCCACGCATCACCACCGTCGCCTCGGCTCCGCTCCACCGTGTCCTCCTTCCGCCTCGCCGTCCTTGCGCTCCGGTCGCCGTAGCCAGAGCCGCCCTCCACCGCGTCTCGCTCGCCGGAGAACATCGCTGCACCGCCCGAATCGGATCGGGAGCCCCGTCGCCACCACTCACGTTGACTCCCTCCTGGGCTGGCCTTGCCCGCGGACCAGCGTCTGCCTCCCCGCCGGCCCGTTTGGCCCAATGTGAGCACCCCTCGTTTTTCCTCGCCCGAGCGTCGTATTACTATGTCACGCTCATCTATTGTTTTATTTCTGAAATCGGCTAAGTCCTTAGTATTTTATACCATGTTCATTGCCTCATATCTCCATGACCGTGGCCCCGTTTGATGCATATGATATATCAAAATGTTCATTGTAATATGCTCTTCATTTAATTCCAGTGTGGCATGCTTGTTTGAGTTCATCTTGGTGCCCTATTCATTGATGCAAGAGTTCTATAAAATGTTTAATGCTGCTACTTATCAGTTTATGGTGATTTGTCATTTTTGTCACATTTGATGTGTGCTTCATATGAGCATGAGCTCTACATGTGTTTTGAACTACAACATGTCATCTTTACAGTGGAGTTTGTATTTCATTTTTGTGATCAATGTGGTGACTAGCACAAGCATGCAAAGTAGCCTTTGCAATGTTGGTGTCATCAGAGACTTAGGATTTTGCTGTCCTTGTCCAGCTCTTATTTTGATGCCATGTAAACTTGATGCTACAGTGATATCCATGCTTATTTTGAGTTACTTTAGTAAGGATGTTTTGAACATGTGGTTATGCTCTATCCAACCATGCACCTTCTTGCAATTATGGAGTGCTCTACAATGTCTTGTGCTTCCTCTACTTTTGCTATAAAATGTTCTTGGCAGAATGTTAACATGTTAATTAATTTTGCCATGGTTGTTGCTAGTGATCCATGCATGCTATGAACTTGCTATTGCCATGGTTAGCTACATTAACATGTCACCTTGCTGTTGGTATGCTTGTTTTTTCATGCAAGGCTTTGTGATGAGTGGTTTGAGCTCGCAAAGTTGCCTTCATAATTGTGTTTATGACATGCTTTGTTTTTTCTGCCAAGTCTGAAACTGTTAATAAATCTTGCTATGCGTACATGGGTGTCATCATATCTTATGTGCCTTTGTGTCTCATGATCAGTAAGGGACTTTTGATCTATGCATTTAGTAGAATCATGGGATGCCTTTGTTAGCTATGATATCTTCCGGTAGCATGTTGTTTTCTTGCTCTAAACTTTGCTTCCTAGTGTTGTTTTTGACATGTTAGTAATTTCTCAGTGTTGATGTTTTGCACTTTTGCACTTTTGCCATGCTTGTTTTGTCACGTGATGTTGATATCTTTTGCACTTTTCCCATGCTTGTTTGAACCTGCTCTTGTGTGATTTAGCCATAGCTCAGTGTTCATGTTTTGTTAAGCATCTTGTGTACATCACTGCCATATGCTTTGTTGCAATGTTGGAGTGTAGTAGCTTAGTTTCTTGTTGCATTCTAGATGTCATCGTGCTGTTAATCGCAGAATTGTGCCATTCTTGTTTTGCTTGCCATTTGCAAACCGTGCATCCGTTTTCGGTGATCCTTATGTCGATTTCAACTGAAATCATCTCATCTTTCTAGCGGCATACTTGGTTTGCCAAGTTGATGCTTTATCATTCTTTCCCTTCCGGAGCACGCATGTGCATTGCATATCACATCTCGCATATCATGCCATATATTGCATCATGTTGCTTGTGCTTTGCACCGTGGTTGAATGTTGTTCCTTTGCTGGTGCTCTTGCCTTGGGTAGAGCCGAGAGATGTGTATGTGACCGAGGAACCTGTTGAGAACGCTTACGAGGATCAAGCTTTCGTCAACTCTGAGAACTTTGCAGGCAAGATGACCATACCCTCGAAATCACTTCTATCATTGCTTGCTAGTTGCTCGCTCTATTGCTATGTCGTGCTACCTACCACTTGCTATATCATGCCTCCTATATTGCCATGTCAAGCCTGTAACCCACCTTCCTAGCAAACTTTTTTTTGGCTATGTTACCGCTTTTGCTCAGCCCCTCTTATAGTGTTGCTAGTTGCTGGTGAAGTTGAAGTTTGTTCCTTGCTGGAACATGGTTATTGTTGGGATATCATTATTATGTCTTGTTTACTTTAATGCATCTATATACTTGGTATAGGCTGGAAGGCTCGGCCTTATGCCTGGTGTTTTGTTCCACTCTTGCCGCCCTAGTTTCCTTCATACCGGTGTTATGTTCCTTGATTATGCGTTCCTTACGCGGTTGGTGTTATGGGAACCTCTTGACAGTTCGCTTTGAATAAAACTCCTCCTGCAAGGCCCAACCTTGGTTTTAACGTTTGCCAACTAAGCCTTTTTCCCTTGGGTTTTCCCGAGCCCGAGGGTCATCTTTATTTTAAACCCCCGGGCCAGTGCTCCTCTGAGTGTTGGTCCAAACTAGAGCACCGTGCAGGACCGTCCCTTGGCAACTTCGGTTATGTTGGTACATGTACGCTTAGCTTATCTGGTGTGCCCTGAGAACAAGATATGTGTAGCTCCTATCGGGATTTGTCCATACAGCCGGGTGGTCTTGCTGGTCTTGTTTTACCATTGTCGAAATGTCTTGTAACTGGGATTCCGAGAGTGATTGGGTCTTCCCGGGAGAAGGAATATCCTTCGTTGACTGTGAGAGCTTGTGATGGGCTAAGTTGGGACACCCTTTCAGGGTATAAAATTTTGAGAGCCGTGCCTGCGGTTATGTGGCAGATGGGAATTTGTTAATATCTGGTTGTAGAGAACTTGACACTTATCTTAATTAAAATGAATCAACCGTGTGTGTAGCCGTGATGGTCTCTTTTCGGCAGAGTCCGGGAAGATAACATGGTCTTGTGTTATGCTTGAACGTAAGTAGCTTCAGGTTCACTTCTTGATAACTTATAGCTTCTCGACCATGTGTTGCTTCGCTTCTCACTCTCATTTGCGTATGTTAGCCACCATATTGCTAGTGATTGCTGCAGCTCCACCTCACTACCCCATTCCTACCCTTAAGCTTAAATAGTCTTGATCTCGCGGGTGTGAGATTGCTGAGTCCTCGTGACTCACAGATACTTCCAAACAGTTTTAGGTGCCAAGGATACCAGTGCAGGTGACGATTCCGAACTCAAGTGGGAGTTCGACGAGGATTCGGGACGATACTATGTTTCTTTTCTGGATGATCGGTAGTGGAGCCCAGTTGGGACGATCGGAGATCTAGCATTTGGGGTTGTCATTTTTTATTTTGGTTCCGTAGTCAAACCTTTGATTGTACCTTGGATGATGTACTGATTAATTATGCTATGTGTGAAGTGGCGATTGCAAGCCAACTCTTTATCCCTTTCTTATTCAGTACATGGGATGTGTAAAGTTACCCCTCTTGCGACAAGCCTACCATGTGGCTATGCCTCTAAGTCGTGCCCCGACACGTGGGAGATATAGCCGCATTGTGGGTATTACAGCAGCAAGGAAATGGGTCCTTCGGGCATGCCTTGTCCAGATCCGTTAAATCAATGCACAACCTCCATTTTCCATTAGCCTTGCGCACCACCATGTTGGATGCAGTACCACTTCGACCAGACCAGGTGCCTCAAGTTTCTTGATCTCCTTGGCAATGAACTGTTGCCGCTCCAAAGCTTGCTTCCGAACCTTCTGCTTGATGGGTCGGGCATGTGGGCAGACCGCAAGGTGGTTCTTGATTACCTCCCCGGGAACACCAGGGATATCAGATGCTTGCCAGGAAAACACAACGATATTCGCCTGCAGGAAGGCAATGAGCGTGCTTTCCTATTTGTTATCGAGGGTGGCACTGATGGTGAAGGTGCCATCGGCGCCAGCCAGCCCTGCCGGGACCTTTTTCATAGTAGGTGCAGCACCCTTGGGTCTCTTGCTATTGGAACTCTCCGGCAAGTCATCAACAGTTGTAGCATACTCCGAAGAGGTATGCTTTCCGGATTCCTTGCTGGTGTCCCTATTAGCTGTCTTCATTCCTTTACTTTCCTTGGAAGGAATAGCGGCTTCAGCGGCCTCTACCGCGACTGCTTCCCGCTACATATTGTCTA
The DNA here is from genome assembly GCF_003073215.2 of Triticum urartu. Classification (NCBI taxonomy): domain Eukaryota; kingdom Viridiplantae; phylum Streptophyta; class Magnoliopsida; order Poales; family Poaceae; genus Triticum; species Triticum urartu. Next base: position 247,943,790 of record NC_053023.1, read on the forward strand.
CGCAAATGATTGCGTCCTTCTCGTCTGATGTAATGGAAATAATGCCTATTGGCCCTGGCATCTTCAAGGTGTTGTAGGCATAGTGCGATGCCGCCATGAATTTGGCTAGAGCTGGGCGACCAAGGATTCCATTGTACGGAAGGGGGAGGTCGACCACATCAAACACGATCCTCTCAGTTCGGTAATTGAACTCTCCCCTGAACGTCACTGGCAGCATGATCTTCCCCATAGGACGACTCCTACCGGGGTTAATTCCTTGAAACTTACCAGTGACATTGAGTTGTTCCTCCTGTATCTGAAGTTTGCTGATGACCTTTGGAGAAATCTGATTCAACCCGGCCCTACCATCAACCAACATCTTTGTGACCTTGAGGTTGCGTATTGTTGGTGAGTCCAACAACGACAAGCACCCTACCGCAGTTGTGCGATTAGGGTGGTCCTCTTCATTGAATACGATGGGCGTGCGGGACCACTTGAGTGGCCTCCGAGAATCTGCTGCTGGCTCTGCCGCATTCACTTCATGCACCCACTGTTTATGTTGGGAGTGAGAGGAGTGTAGGGATGCACCCCCGTCAATGCATAGGGCGCCAGTGGCTTTCTGCAATTCCTACTCGCTGGGTTCCTCTTCATCCCCTCCATCACTCTTATAATGCCCACAATGCGGCTATATCTCCCACATGTCGAGGCATGACTTAGAGGCTTAACCAGATTGTGGTTTTGTCGTAATAAGTGGCATCTTCACACAATCCCAAATAATGAACAAGAAAGGGATAAATCATGGGTTGGCTTACAATTGCCACCTCACACAAAGAACATATAAATCTTACATCATTCAGAGTACACACATAGTCCGACTATGTACAAACCCAAATGAAAAGAAGATAACCCAAATGTTAGATCCCTGATCGTCCCAACCGGGCACCACCACTGATCATTCGGAAACGAAACAAAGTAATGGCCAAGGTCCTCGCCGAACTCCCACTTGAGTTCGGTAGCATCACCTGCACTGGTATCATCGGCACCTGCAACTGTTTTGGTCGTATCTGTGAGTCACAAGGACTGAGCAATCTCAAAACTCGCGATATCAAGACTATTTATGCTTATGGGTATGATAAGGTAATGAGGTGGAGTTGCAACAACCGCTAAGCAAATATGGTGGCTAACATACGAATAAAAGAGTAAGATGAGAAACTACGCAACGGTCGTGAAGCTAGAAGTCATCCTGAAACTACTTACGTTAAAACATAACCCAAACCGTGTTCACTTCCAGGACACCGCCGAAAAGAGACCATCACGGCTACACACGCGGTTGATTCACTTTAATGAAGTTCAGTGTCAAGTTATCTACAACTTCATATTAACAAATTCCCATCTACCAGATAACCACGGGCACGGCTCTTGAAAGTTTATACCCTGCAGGGTTGTCCCAACTTAGCCCATCACAAGCTCTCACGATCAACGAAGGATATTCCTTCTCCCGGAACAACCCGATTAGACTCGGAATCCCGGTCACAAGACATTTCGACAATGGTAAAACAAGACAGCAAGACCGCCCGAATGTGCCGACAAATCCCGAAAGGAGCTGCACATATCTTGTTCTCAGGGCACACCGCATGGGCCAGACGTCGGGTTGGCATAGACCCTGGTTGCCCAGGGGGTGCCAGGCATCGCCCAGGTTGGACCAGTACTCAGAGGAGCACTGTCCTGGTGGGAGGGGGGTTAAAATAAAGATGAACTTTGGGTTAATTACTCCTAAGGGAAAGTAATAGGTGGTGGTAGGCAAATGTTAAAACCAAGGTTGGGCCTTGCTGGAGGAGTTTGATTGTAAGCAAACTGTCAAGGGGGTGCCATAACCCCAACCGCGTTAGGAAAGCGAAATCAAGGAACATAACACCGGTATGATGGAAACTAGGGAGGCAAGAATGGAACAAAAAAATAAGCAAAAGGCCAAGCCTTCCACCCTTTGCCAAGTATATGGATGGATTAATTAAATAAGAGGTATTTTGATATCCCAAAATAACCATATTCCCAACATGGAACAACCTGCAAGGCACCTGCAACTAGCAATGCTATCAGAGGGGCTGAGCAAAGGCGGTAGCATAGCCAAACAACGGTTTTATAGGAAGGTGGGTTAGAGGCTTGACATGGCAATGTGGGAGACATGATAAACAAGTGGTAGGTAGCGCGACATAGCGATAGAGGGAACAACTAGCAAGCAAAGATAGAAGTGATATCGAGGGTAATGGTCATCTTGCCTGCAATCCCGCTAGGAAGAAGACTGAAACCATGAAGTAGACGAACCAACATAGTCGAACGGATCCTCACAAAGCAACGCTACCGGAACTATCAAGAAGAAGCAGAAACCGGAAAGAAGCAAACAACATGGTAAACCAACAAGCATAAACCTGGCATGATGCACAACCAAGTATGATGCATGCACGATTCAATAAGGCACGACATGGCAAAGTACAACAAACAATACTACAAATTAAGTGGAGCTCAATATGCAACGAGTTGCATATCAACGAAGCACCACATTCATTTATTTAGTTCTCTCCCGTTTATGTAGCCAATAATATTAAATGTTGTTAAACATGGCAAGAGGTGAAGCATAATAACACTACTTAGCTAGGCAAGTTTAAATGAGTCCGGAAGAACAAACAGCAATTCCGGAAAATCCTCATGTGCATATTTTTGATTTGGTACTGTTCTTCCTAAAACCATATTTTATTGTTGTTAAACAGGAAAATAAAGTGCAACATGTTAAACTATTTAATTTTCTACCCCATTTACATATGAAGTTTATTTAATTCGGAGTTATGGTTAATTAGTTATGAAATAAATCATTTTAACATGTCATTTAAGAAAATTAATGCAAACAGCAATTTAAACATTTTTAACATGGATGAGATGTTGCATATTATGAAAGTACATGACAAACTAAGCATTTTACCTATATAAAACATTTTAATCCGATGCATGGTTTGTGAGTTATTAAATGCATGACATGCAAGGGATTTTCTGTAAAACTGGCAGCCTCTGGATAATTACTAAATTCGTAGAACTGAAAAAAATCATCTACGGGCCGAATCTGAACAGGTCTGGGCTGCAAGGATGGCAACAGGAGCAGAATCGAGCCAAGCCCAAGTGGAATAGATGAGGGGCGGTGGGGGGTTTCTCACCATGGGACATGGCCTAGATCGGAGATGAGGTGAGGCCGGAAGGGGGCACTGGGCTTGGCGCGGCCCACACACTAGCGCTGGTCAACGTGCACGGCCGGATCGAGCAGTGCTCAATGCTGGCGGATCCGGGGTCGACGGCGGGAGGTCTCAGGCGGGCTCCGGCGAAGGGCGGTAGGGTGGTGGCGGGGATGGACAGATCCAACGCAGGGAAGCCCTTTCCTGGCATCGGTGGCGAGACTCCGGGCGGCGGCGAGGTCGGTGGGTCGAGAAGCTCCGGCGGCGGCGGTCCCTGGTGAGAGAGAGAGAGAGGGAAGAAATAGGAGGAAGAAGGGGATGGTCGACGGCGGAGTGACCTGGGGGTTCCGGCGAGGCTGAGCAGGAGCTCGTCGGCGATGGGGCTTGCTAGAGTGGAGAACCGCGGGAGGCGCGGCGGGGTGGCGCTCTCCCGATCCAGCGGGATTGAGCAGGAGAAGCGGGGCGGCGATGCTGCGTGGGCTCGCTCGGGCCTGAATCGGCCCGGCGCGGGCTGGCGATGGGCTTCGGCGGGCCCTCGGCGGCAGGGAGAGTGCTGGAGAGATGGCGCGGGTGATGTGGAGGCGTTGGAGTGGTGGAGGGTGGTGCTCAGGTGGCGGCAGACCAATCTAGGCGCGCCAAGTCGTGATGGAGGGGTGGCCGGCGCTGGATTCCGTGGGGAAGGTGGCTGGCGGCGTGGGTTTCGAGGCAGATGCGGCTGGGAGGTTAGGGGAGACTAGGGGTAGGCTAGGGTTCTAAAAATGGAAGGGAAGATGACCATGTATAGCAAGAGGGGCTAGGGTTAGGGGGTTTGAGGGGGGTATTTGGACCGTGCGATCCCCATCGGACGGCTCCAGCGCGAGTAGGGGTAGGTTGGGCCCAGTGGTTCGTAGAGAGTGGGTTGGGCTGAGAAGAAACAGGAGGAATGCAACCCGACAACCGTTTCCGGAGACCGGAAATGTCCGACGATAGACCGGCTATAATGCCGCCATATGTTGAATGGTTGGGCTATCAAACGAGCTCCAAATGCGACTAAACTTGACACGCGGTCTATCTACACTATAATAAGAACGCACGCAAACTTTTATCCCTCCGAGAACATTTTCCAGCCACTTATAAAATAAAATTTTGGAGGTGTCGCAGGCGCGTCAAAGTGTGTCCGGGTTCAAAACGGACAACGAAAGGAATGGGGAGATCGGGAATGACGCGAGTTTTGAAAACATGCAGATGAAATGCAGATGATGACATGAGATGAAATGCATGACATGAACAGAAAGCAAAATTAAGACAAAAACCCAACCACGAAGGAAAAGACATGTGATCAAGAGTTAGAGTTACAAATATGGAATGTTACTTCCGGGGCGTTACAACACTCCACCACTACAGGAGGATCTCGTCCCGAGATCTAGGTTGGCCCAGAGACAAGCATAAAAGGAAGAGGAGAGGTAAACTAAGTTTCTTCTTGTACAATCGAGTGAAACTAATGAACCTTGAGAGGTTAAACAATTTTGAGAAAAGAATACAATGGAGATGAGCGAAGTTGAAAACACTCCGTTAGAAAAGAGGAATAAGGAACATTATAATTACCTTGTGGGTAGAAAGACATGATTGAAGAGCTCCAGCGACAAGGAAGGACATCTAACCCGTTTTGTTGAAACGGAAAAGAAAGGAATGAGAACGAAAGAATGTAGGTAGCACCCCGGTAGAAAAGGGAAGCAAAACTTGACAAAAAGGGAAGAACTTGAAGAGAGGACGGACCACTCCGGTTAAATGGATAAGCGAGAAAAGAACATGATCTTGACAAGACAAGATGATGGGTGAAGAGAGCAACATCACAAAGCCTCCGGAAGAAAGAATAGAAGCTAGATCATTGGAATAACAGGATGGAGAAGAAAATGCCAACTGCTGCCACAAATGAGCTTGGAAAACACCCTTTCAAGAAGGTTAAAACGGAGTTATTGGGAAAACCAACAATGAAAACGAATAAGCTTGTAGTGGGCTTATGGAAACTTCTCAAAATTGAGACAAATTCTGCCACTACGGGAACAAATAATATAATTGAATACACCAACGAGATGAAACACTTCTTCCACCAAGATGATAGAGATATAACTTGGACCATTGATAAGCACCACAATAGCAACATTCCTTAGGGAAGGCTTTGGGGAAATATAACCCAAGATAACTCCAATTAAAAGATTAATGGATTTAAAATACCTCATTCTTGACAACATGCGAATCATGAAACCCGAAGGAAAATTGTCAAGAATTACATACGACCACCTCAAAAGATATTGTACAAAGAATTGCACTTTGGAATGCACGATGAAGAAAACTTGAATTCCTCAAAACAAAACATGTGTTGAGAAACATATTTATTTTAGAGTATAGCCTGGCAGAGCTTAACTTCGAGAGAAATCTTGAAGAACCATTGAAGAATGAAAGGACTCCTTGATGAACTACCATGTAGAGCCTCAATGAAAAACTCTGGTAATAAAAGGATGATAAAAAGAAAGAGAAGTTGAGAACACAAGGTGAAGCCTTGTGATGATTTAGATGGGGCTTTGCGATGAGATAATGCGGAAAACATGGAACTCCAGAAAAGAAAAGATGATACATCCCAAATCGAGAAATGTGGCATGATGAACAACTCTGGAAAGAAGAAACTAGATCACTTGGATGAAACAATAGTAAGAATTTCGTTATGCGTATCCTTCACCAATTAAATTGATGACAAGCAACGGATTTGGCATACTACTTATTCTCATAGAAAGGATTAAGAGGGATATAGGGTAAACTTGAGAAGGTCTTCAACAAACCACCGGTAGGATTTTGAAAGCACTAATGCATTGATACGATAACGATGGAAGAGGAATATTGGACGAACCACTGTAAGGATTAAGAGAATGCACCGGTAAGATTTGGAGAATGAGAGCTGAAAGCGGAGAAGAATAAACCAAAAATGATGGCCTTCGAAGAATCAAACTGAAAAGACTCCTGAATTGCTCTGGAAGGGTGAAAATAATTCTCACAATCGAAAAAATTTATGAGACGATGGCATCAAGCTTCAACTTCGCATGATAACTCATTCTTACGTCAAACTTTGAAATGAATTTGAGAATAGCTCTAGAAAAATTAGAAGAGTTGGGTAAGATCCTGGGAAAAGACCTGTGGGTTAAGGCCCACTCAAAAGATACACCGTTGAACGATTTGAAAGAGAGATTGCAGGGGTCGAATTAAATGGCTCAAAAGAGATAACGACCTCGAGATATCTTGAAAGGATTAAGAATGAAAACATTAATCTCCTAAGATACCTTTAGTACTCCAGAACAAAGGAATGGTGAGAAAGTGGATGGTTAAGAGGTGCAACAGCATGCGAAAAGAATTGAGACGTGGAAAATATATGACCGACAAAGCTTGGGTTGAATCCACCGGAAAAGAAAAAGAACAAAGAATAATAAACTTGAAACTCCTGACCATCTTCATGATAATCACCGGATAAGAATATTGTAGGAAATAATGAAGAAACTTCACATCCAAAAGATGGATACTTGATTAATAAATCTGATTCCTTGAGTAAAGGGTGGGAGCGCGGGGAAAACAAAGAAAACTTGGGACAGATGAAACCAACACCGTTGATAAAACTTAGAGTTGATCTTGCGGATGTTGAAAATGATCGGATCCACTTGAAGAGGAGCACGTCGGTTGGAAAAGAATTGGCATGACCATTCGGCATGAATAAAAGGATACTCAATTAGTGATTTCAGACTCCGTGAACAGAAGGGCGGGAGGGTGGGAAAGAAAAATAAATGGGGATGGGGAAACGACACTGTTAAAAAGATGAGAGTTGATCTTACAAGGATGAAGTGGATGGAATAACTTGAAGATAAAAACACCAGTGAAAGGGATTGTCAAGACAATCTCGACGATCAGGAATGATTAGTATTCACATAGAAGTATGAGAACACCACTTAGGAAAGGTATGGAATCAACACCTGACATTGAAGCAACTTGAATACCACAACAAAACAAAACAAGGATTTTGCTTGTAGAATAAGCCGGAAACAAACATATGATAGACCCAGGTCGTATCATGTCTCTGTTGGAAAGATATCCTACGTGATACTTCAATTCCCACCTATTAACTCCTGAAACATTCTGGTTATGCAATCTGGTGTTGGGGATACAGGGAGGCACAATATATATCACACAACTAACAAGCCCTGTGCTCCAACTGTATCCATCCGTCAACACATAACCTAGAAAACTCCGGAAATGGTGTACCTCAACCTTCGAAAAGCATCCGTTATATGAGCTGTGGCAATACTACCGAACTCCCGCCCCAGTACTGGGTGTCGTCGAGGTTATCTCACCACTAACTGTATAAGAGAGATTTTTTATGTCCGCGAACTCAGCTATTCCAGAACTGCAACAATAAAACTGTGACCACAACACCTCGGAGCTCAACTCCCCGGACACTGCCACAACCCCTAAATGTCAGGAGGAACCAAGTACAATGTTCTTGTCACAAGGATATCGGAATGATGCCAAGATACCCACGTGATCCTAATTTTTTTAGTGAAGTTGACGAGAGGGAAGACAAAACAACTATGTCAGGAGGCCTCACCAGAGCGACGAAGGGACTGGGAGTAAAAAGAATCCTACTCTCTGATATATATAATCCTAAGACTAAAAACATTTTTGTTCTAGTCTCAACAATGCCGACGGTTCGATCAAGCAGGGGAGCTCCTAAGTCAGGGATGCCTCTAATTACCAACTTGTAACACTGACGATGCGGCTATATCTCCCACGTGTCGAGGCATGACTTAGAGGCATAACTGCATTGTGGTTTTGTCCCAAGAATGGTCATCTTCACACAATCCCATGTAATGAACAAGAAAGGGATAAATAGAGGGTTGGCTTACAATTTCCACGTCACACAAAGAACATATAAATCATACATCATTTAGGGTACACACATAGTCCGACTACGGACAAATCCAAATGAAAAGAAGATAACCCCACATGTTAGATCCCCGATCGTCCCAACTGGGAACCACTACTGATCATCCAGAAAGGAAACATAGTTACGGCCAAGCTCCTCGTCGAACTCCCACTTGAATTCGGTAGCATCACCTGCACTGGTATCATCGGCACCTGCAACTGTTTTGGTAGTATTTGTGAGTCATGAGGACTCAACAATCTCAAAACCCGCGAGATCAAGACTATTTAAGCTTATGGGTAGGATAAGGTAATGAGGTGGAGTTGCAGCAAGCGGTAAGCAAATATGGTGGCTAACATACGAATACAATAGTAAGATGAGAAACTATGCAATGGTCATGAAGCTAGAAGTGATCCTGAAACTACTTAAGTTCAAACGTAACCCAAACCGTTTTCACTTCCCGTACACCACCGAAAAGAGACCATCACGGCTACACACGCGGTTGATTTATTTTAATTAAGTTAAGTGTGAAGTTCTCTACAACCGGATATTAACAAATTCCCATCTGCCAAATAACTGCGGGCACGGCTCTCCGAAGTTTATACCCTGAAGGGGTGTCCCAACATAGCCCGTCACAAGCTCTCATGATCAATGAAGGATATTCCTTCTCCCGAAACAACCCGATCAGACTCGGAATCCCGGTCACAAGACATTTCGATAATGGTAAAACAAGACCAGCAAGGCCGCCCAAATGTGTCGACAAATCCCGATAGGAGGTGCACATATCTCGTTCTCAGGGCACACCGGATGGGCCAGATATCAGGTTGGCATAGACCCTGGTTGCCCAGGGGGCGCCGGACATCGCCTAGTTTGGACCAACACTTAGAGGAGCACTGTCTCGAGGGGGGGGTTAAAATAAAGATGACCCTCTGGGAAAAGTAATAGGTGGTGGTAGGCAAATGTAAAAACCAAGGATGGGCCTTTCTGGAGGAGTTTTATTGAAAGCAAATTGTGAAGGGGTTCACATAACCCCAACCGCGTTAGGAACGCAAAATCAAGGAACATAACACCGGTATGACTGAAACTAGGGCGGCAAGAGTGGAACAAAACACCAAGAAAAAGGCGAAGCCTTCAAGCCTTTGCCAAGTATATCGATGCATTAATTAAATAAGAGATATTCTTATATCCCAACATAACCATGTTCCCAACATGGAACAACCTGCAAGGCACGTACAACTAGCAATTCTATAAGAGGGGCTGAGCAAAAGCGGTAACATAGCCAAACATCGGTTTGCTAGGATGGTGGGTTAGAGGCTTGACATGCCAATGTGGGAGGCATGGTAAACAAGTGGTAGGTAGCGCGACATAGTGATAGAGCGAACAAATAGCAAGCAAAGATATAAGTGATATCGAGGGTAATGGTCATCTTGCCTGCAATCCCGCTAGGAAAAAGACTGAAACCATGAAGTAGACGAACCAACATAGTCAAACGGAGCCTCACAAACGCAACGCTACCGGAACTATCAAGAAGAAGCAGCAACCGGAAAGAAGCAAACAACATGGTAAACGAACAAGCATAAACCTGGCATGATGCACAACCAAGTATGATGCATGTATGATTTAATAAGGCATGGCATGGCAAAGTGCAACAAACAATACTACAAATTAAGTGGAGCTCAATATGCAACGAGTTGCATATCCACGAAGCACCACATTCATTTATTTAGTTCTATCCCGTTTATGTACCCAACAATGTTAAATGTTGTTAAACATGGCAAGAGGTGAAGCATAATAAAACTACTAATCTAGGCAAGTTTAAATGAGGCTGGAACAACAAACGATAATTCCGGAAAATCCTCATGTGCATATTTTTGATTTGTTACTGTTCTGCCTAAAACCATATTTTATTGTTGTTAAACAGGAAAATAAAGTGCAACATGTTAAACTATGCATTTTCCACCCCATTTACATATGAAGTTTATTTAATTCGGAGTTAAGGTTAATTAGTTATGAAATAAATCATTTTAACATGTCATTTTAGCAAATTAATGCAAACAACAATTTAAACATTTTTAACATGGATGCAATATTGCATATTATGAAAGTACATGAAAAACTAAGCATTTTACCTATATAAAACATTTTAATTCGAAGCACGGTTTGTGAGTTATTAAATGCATGAAGTGCAAGGGCTTTTTTGTAAAACTGTCAGCCTCTGGATAATTAAAAATTTCGTAGAACTGACCAAAAACATCTATGGGCCGAATCTAAACAGGTCTGGGCTGCCCAGGATACCAACAGGAGCAGAATAGGGCCAAGCCCAAGTGGAATAGAGGAGGGCGCTGGGGGTTTATCACCATGGGCCATGGCCCAGATCTGAGGTGAGGTGAGGCCGGAAGGGGGCGCTGGGCCTGGCGCGGCCCACGCACTGGCGCTGGTTAACGCGCATGACCGGATCGAGCTGTGTCGATGCAGGCGGATCCGGAGTCGATGGCGGGAGGTCTCAGGCGGGCTCCGACGAAGGGCGGCAGGACAGCGGCGGGCATGGACAGATCTGAGGTGGGGAAGCCCTTTCCCGGCGTGGGCGGCGAGGTTGATGGGTCGAGAAGCTCTGGCGGCAGCGGTCCCTGGTGAGAGAGAGAGATCCGGTGAGAGAGAGAGGAAAGAAACAGGAGGAAGAAGGGGATGGTCGACGGCGGCGTGACCTGGGGGTTCCGTCGAGGCTGAGCAGGAGCTCGCCAGTGATGGGGCTCGCCGGAGTGGAGAACCATGGGAGACGCGGTGGCATACGGATGGTGGCGGGGTGGTGCTCTCTAGATCTAGCGGGATCGACCGAGAGAAGCGGGGTGACGATGCTACGCGGGCTGGCCCGGGCCCGAATCTGCCCGGCACGGGCTGGCAATGGGCTTCGGCGGGCCCTCGGCGGCGGGGCGCGCACTGGTGAGCCGGCGCTGGCGACGTGGAGGCGTTGGAGTGGTGAAGGGCGGCGCTCAGGTGGCGGCTGACCAATCAGGGTGCGCCAAGTGGCGATGGAGGGGTGGCCAGCGCCGGATTCCGAGGGGAAGGTTGCTGGCGGCATGGGTTTCGAGCCAAACGCGGCTGGGAGGTTAGGGGAGACTAGGTGTAGGCTAGGGTTCTGAAAATGGAAGTGAGGATGACCATTTATAGCAAGAGGGGGCTAGGGTTAGGGGGTTTGAGGGGGGTTTTTCTACCGTGCGATCGACATTGGACTGCTCCGGACGCGAGGAGGGGAAGGTTGGGCCTAGTGGTTTGTAGAGAGTAGGTTGGGCTGAGAAGAGAGAGGAGGAATGCAACCCGGCAACCGTTTTCGGAGACCGGAAATGTCCGACGATAGATCGGCTATAATACCGCTATATGTTGAACGGTTGGGCTATCAAACGAGCTCTGAATGCGATGAAACTTGACAGGCGGTCTATCTACACTATAATAAGACGGCACGCAAACTTTCGTCCCATTCCGAGAACATTTTCCGGCCACTTATAAAATAAAATTTCAGAGGTGCCGCGGGCGCGTCCAAGTGTGTCTGGGCTCCCAGAACAGACAACGGAAGGAATGGGGAGACCGGGACAGACGCGAGTTTTGGAAACATGCAGATGCAATGCGAATGTTGACATGAGATGAAATGAATGACATGAACAGAAAGCAAAACAAAGACAAAAACCCATGCACGAAGGAAAAGACATATCACATAGCCAGAAATGACAAGAGTTGGAGTTACAAATATGGAATGTTACATGCGGGGCGTTACAACTCTCATCATTAAAATCCTCCTTCTCGTGTCCTTTGGCTGGCTTCCTATGATTCTGAGGAGCCTTTCCCGTGCGGCTTGCTCCGCCGCCTCGGCACTTCCCGCTATCGCAATTTTGACCTTCATCCTTATCCCGCTTCTCACAATCAGCTCTCTGTTACTTGACAAGCTGCTCAACCTAGTAACACTCTTGGAGGTCGTGGCCCTTGGTCCGATAATTCTGGTAGTATAGCCCATCACCTTTCCTAGCCTTCTCGGAAGTTGCGGCTTCCTGGCAGTCAGTGCACGCGACAACCTGCTTGTCGGGTACCTTAGTCTTGGCATTCTTGCCTGTACTAGGTGTACCCGATCCTTCAACGGTCATCACAGCCTTATCCTTGCGCCTTTTATTACGCTTCCTATTCTTCATCTTCTTCTTCTGACTGGAGGCCTCGTCATCATCCTCTGAGTTGATGTCGATGCCATCCTATTCTCCGGGGAGCTTCCCCCCTCTTGTACTAGAGAACACTTATCCACTAAAGTGTAGAGCTCCTTCACAGTCTTGGCAATTGAACGTTCATCTTGGAACATATCCGCCGATTGCGCACGTTGTACTGAAACGCAACTATCACAGCTGCCGGGTGGATGTCTGAAATGTTTCTGTGGACGCGAACCTCTGCATGTACTTCCGCCGAGTCTCTCCTTCCTTCTACGGGAGGAGATGTATCTCGCTAGGCCGCCCTGGTTCTTGATGGCCGCCTGTGAAGGCGCCAATGAACTCATGGTACAGGTCAGCCCAGGTCGAAATGGAGTTCTCCGGCAGGTGCATCCGCCAAGACCTCACATTTGGCTTGAGTGCCAAAGGGAAGCAATGGGCGAATACCTTCTCATCTCATCTCTGTCGGGTTCAGTCTCCTGTCATACTTTTCCGAGATCTCTGGCTTGAACGTGCGAGCGGGCGGCTAACAGACTTGCCGCACTCACGGGTGAAGTTAGAGAACCCGGCCTCGAAAGGGAGGTACCCACCTTCAGTGAGTGGAGGCTCGTCAACATTGGGGCCATCACGCTTGTTGGACTAGAAGTGGGCGTTGCAGCGTGGTTCGATGGTGACACGCACGCCTTACATTGGCCTGTCCTCTGGGACTCATCGTTTGCCTTGACGCGCTCGAGGGTCCGATGAAGCCATGGAGACATCGTCAGGTTCTTGGTCGCGCGACTCCTGCACTGGCTGCCCCGGAGGAGACTGCACCGTATGGGTGGCCCCTTCCACACGACTAGCAGCGTGGGATTTTTTCGTCGCCTGGACAGGCTGTGGCGGAGCAGCTCGCTGTGATCATCCTGCCTTGGCAAAACCAATCAGGCTCTGAATGGTGGCTCTCCAGTCATCCATCTAATCGGCTACCAACAGAAATTTCAACAGCAGCTGGGCCCGCGCCATGGCCTCCGAAGCGGTGATTGGCATGGATGTCGATGAAGATCGTAACGTCGCCTGGCTCCTGATGGTGCTGACAGTGGTTGCGTCATGCTCTTGTTGTCGCGAGCCAGTCGCCATGATAGCATGGTGACGAGGTGGAGGCTATTGTGGATCGGCGGCTCCGCTTGGTGCATTGGCTGGGTCAGCTTGCTCTAGGGGTGGTGCATGTCATGTGGTCGTGCCTGTAGAGGGGGCATCCGGAGGATTGCAATTCACCCAAGAGTGAGTGCCACCACTATGGATGTGCCCTTCGGCTGGGCGGAGAGGTGCAGACTGAATGATCTATCCACCCGTACCTTGTGGAGCATAGCCGCTAGGATGTTGTTGGTGTTGTCCTTCTCCAGTGCCTCCTGCACCTGTTTCGGCCACAGGGGAGGTGGTGATGACGCGGCCTATGTCGACCACATCCCCAGCAGCATCCATGTCCCCAGGAGTCCCCGTAGCCCCCGCGGCGTCGGTAGTCGCACGTGGTGGTGCCTTCGAGGAGGATGGCTGGGCGGCGGCACCGACTTTTTTCTTCGGCGCCACGAATGATGTAGTCGTTGATGAAGAAATTGACAATGAAGGTGACACGCTATGTATGGTTCTCAGGTTCGTGCAAGCGCCTCACCCTAGCTGATGTGCCAAAGATGTCGTGGGAAACCATGGCCACCTATGGGGCCATGAGCCCCTTGTGGTTCGCCAGGGGGGATGAGCACATTGCACAAAGAGCGGAGAACGTCGCGCGGCACGACGGAGATCACACAGGCAATTATACCCTGTTTCGGGCCGCCGTGAGGCCTAAAACCCTACTCCTATATTGGGGGATTAATGGTGGATTTTGGTGGAAACACAGCGCTCTAGCCCGACAGGGTTGCCTCGGGACGAGAGTGGCTACGCGCGTATGGGTGTACAAGGGTCTGAATCCTTTCTATGGTTGCCACGGGCCTCCTTTTATAGATCAAGGGGTTACCACAATGGCAAATCAGTCATTATGCACTGATTATATAGCAAACGGTCCTATCATACCGAACTCTGCATACAGGGCAGAGCACATTAAATGCGCCGCTTAGTGTCACACCAAGGCTTGCCCGGCATGCCTTGATGGGCTGTTCGGCCACCTTCTCTCCTATCTGTGTGACATGTTGCTGGACGGGTGTCATTTAGAGGTGATTTTTGTAGGGAGTGGATGTCATGTGGTGAAGAACAACCACTTAGTCACTTGGAGGCTTGACACCACACCGATTGATGACTTGCGTTGCTATGAGCTGGTGCGGTGGAGCCTTGGCGGGGTAGTTTGCACCCGTAAGCCCCAGTAGGCTTGCCGGGATAGTCTTGAGGCTTGCTTCTGGGGAAACCTTGCTCTCACCAGGCTCACCTTCCTGTCAAGGGAGGTCTCCCCTTAGTGTCATCCTGCTTCTTTAACTTCACTTGATCTTCTTGATCTGCGCTCTAATTCTTCAAAGAGCTGATTCCTTTGTGCTTGGTCTGGTCTTGGATGTTGCAATCTCGATCTTGGGCCTGTGCACGGTCTGGGCAATGGACCCAGGGTTTGTTGCAGCGACACCGGCTGCGAGGAAGTTCTTAAAATCCTCTCACTCAACGTTGGCATGGCATATTTGGTAGACCAAGCACAAGTTATGCACGCAAACCTGGATCATGACGTTCTTCTTCATCTCTTCCTCCTTTAGATTCTTCTCTTTTCCCAAGACTGTGGTGTACTCAACATCTAGCCCAGTGACCCACTTATCACCCTTTGACTTTTCGAACATACGTCTGAAGTGAGCAAGGCATCCTTTCACTTTCGCGTAAGAATGGGTGTAGATGATGTCGAACTCACCACCGGTGATGGTTCTAACCTTCTACTCACCACCGATCATGGACATTTGGGATGCCATGCATTTGGGAGCAGGGTTAGTATTAGTGGGCCTACTATAATGTGAAAGGAAGGGACGACTATGAGCAAACTGCCACAATGTTAAAGGACGGCCAGGGATGAGTAGGAGTGAACTGCTAGCGGTTTTCTGATTGTAAAAATGCTGAGTGGGGAGTGTGAATGGCAGGGTAGCGGCTTGCCAGTTGGATTAATGGATTCATGTATAGTACTATGGGGGCCCAATTAGATGTCATGTCTACTAGATGCCCAATTAAATGTCTTGATGCTTCTGCGTGTTCGCATGTCAAGCGTCAGGAAAATTACAGGTGATACGAAGGTTTCGATGTCCTAGGATACAGGCTTCCGAGAGCCCTTGGATCTGAGATCGAACGGTTGCATGGCGTGATTCTAGACCTATGGGTGAATATCCTATCCTAGCGGGTTATTCTGCAAATTTTCAGCAACTTAGCATGCGACCGTTTGATCTCAGATCCAAGGGCTGTCAGCAGCCCATTTCATGGTTGCGCCTACCAGGACCGTCACCTCGCTCGCGCGGTTGCACCCTTGGAGATTTCAGATGGCTATAAATGAGCATTTTTGCCTACTTTGCATGCATTAAACTACTTCCTCCGTCCAGGTGCGTTAGGCTATCTGATGTTGGCATGTCATACATAGTCATCACTTAGTCACTCATACAACAAGGTTAGCTATAAGAGTATTTTTTACTTCTCTCTATATCTTTCTTCATAGTATTTATTGCATTTTCCAAGGAGTAAGGAGTACAGTACTTGGCACCTGTATACGATGGAGGTGGTCAGGAATCGGGAGACTCACGCCGGTCATAGCACCACAGTTAAAATGATAATGGGAAGTCAAATCATCGGGCCCCACCTGTCCTGTAGTAACTCGCAGTCAAATCACACAGCACTACGTTTGCAGCAGCATAATCCTCATCTTCTCACCTCTCTTTTGAACCGACTAGGCGGAACTGCCTCGCCTACCGCATGGGAAAAGCCTCACCCTCATATTTTAAATATAATTATGTATGCATGGATTGCGCCATGGAGAAAAGCCTCAAGAAAACGGCGGTACACATGTATACAAAATTCCCGTCGCGTTCGCGTCGCACCACAGACGGTCGGTCGGTCTGGCATGCCGCTCTCTGAATGGAACACGCGCCATATTGTGTTTTCACACACATGTGGGACCGCAATTGAGAACTGACCAAAGGCACACTCCCCGGCCCCACAAGTTGGCTGAGTTAATAGTAGAGAGAGACGAGCGATAGTACTGGAGCAGTATTGTACAGACGTCGGTGCTTGGACGATCCCTGCATGACACAGATGATCAGTTTGTCCATGCATGTTACCAGACTCCAGTTGACGGCTGTATTGGCCATGATCTACACATTGTGCAGGCTGTGTTGTACATGTCTGTAGTTCTGATGAGAAATCTAAAAAAGGTTTTTTTCATCTTGCAATATTAGGTGTCATGTGCTTCAGATCACTGGGAGGGTTAAACTGCGACAACTAAATTCCTCCAAGGTGCTCATCATTGGGGGCACATGCACGAAGACTACTTGGATGCCATCTAGCTCAAGCCGACTATGTTAATTAGGGCATCTATCAATGGACCCCTTTTCTATGAGTTTGTCTTTAATTTGAGCTTTGATTCTCGTCTAGTTCATCCGTCGGGATTCATGTTATCTCCTTGGGTAGTGAGGTTATGGTTTCTTGTCGTGTGGCATTTTTTCACGTTATATGTTAATCCAGCACTTCAGATCAAAATAACAACAACTGCGCCTCCTAGTCACATGCTTGAGGACTTCTCCATAGTCATTGATGAGGTCAAGCCGGCTCTGGTTGATAAAAGAAAACTACTCCACTACATAGGCAGGACCCTCCATGCTTGCTTGCTAGTGTTGCTCCCTTCACACTCACTCATCCTCTCCAGATCTAAACACGATAGCGGTGGACACACACTCTCTCTCTACTCACCGCTGGTAATAGATCCAGCCAGATCCCCTCCATCGGGGTAGGAGAGAAGGTGCAATGTTCACGCGGTTGTCCTCGGCGATGGCTCTTACCCACCGTTGGCGCGTCCCGATCAGTGTTCCTTTTCGTTCTCTCCCACGCAGCGCCGGCTAGGTAGGGCCTCTGACCCCTTCTTCCTCACTGTCGTAGTGTGGGCAGATTCAGCCTCCCGCCGCCCACCTAGCGACATCCCGGCGACCCTCGGGTATAACTTCCTTCGAGACCAGCCTTGCTCTACTTCCCCACCTCATGACATCGCTGCATTTGTATATATTACTATTTCTCAGGCCCCCTCATAGATAAGATCGATCGGCTATTCGAAAGCCACCTAAATTTTTACTATTAATAGATAAACTACATCATGCAGTCGCATCTAGTACTACTTGGTTCAAACAGGGAAGAAAAGGGGTGGGGGAGATTTGTTACCTGAATCTAGGACTTGGTCGAAAGAGGAAATAATGGGGGCAAAAATTAGTAGAGACTGGCTATCCAACTGGTCTCTTTGTCTAACAGGGAAATAAAGGGAAATGTAGTACAAATTCAATATAAATCAATCTATTGGTTGAAAAAGGAACGAAAGTGGGGACTGTGGGGACTGTGCATGCCCGCCAGGCAGCTACTTGCTGCCTCCTCTCCCTCCTCGGCGTTGTCCACCCCCGAGAGCTCCACCGAGCCCCCCTGGTCTCTCTCCATTCTCCCCGAGCTCCTCCCCATACTCTGTCTCGCTCTCCCCCTCTGTCCCGAGCGCAGCGGAGAGCACCGCCGTGCGCCACCGCGACCACCGCTTTCCCCTCGCCTCTCCGACATGCCCACGAGGTCCGCCTCATCGCCCTAGTCCTCTCCAGCGGGCCACGCGGTGCCGGACGCCTCGAAGCATCGACCCCGACCCCTTCATCCTCCTTGGGTCGCTGGAGATCCGCCTCGCCGCCCCGCTCGCTCCGACGCTCCTCCGGCCTCACCGACCTACTCGTCCGACTCGCCGTGAGCCACTGACCCGAACCCCCCTCCTTTGCGCTCCGTTTGCATGTTGTAGCCGTCGCTCCGCCGGAGACCGAACCGCGCCGCCGCCCGAGCTTCTCGCCGCCATGGCCACAGCCGTTGTAGCTCCCAACCAAGCACACCCACGTGCTCACCGCGCCGCGTAGGTGCCGTAGGAGCTAAGCACGCCACTCCACGGCCACCGCAGCCCCGTTCTCGAGTGCTCCCGAACTCCGGTGTCACTCCGCTCGTTGCTGCCGTCGACTCCGGCCACCCCAGCCCCTCTCGTGTGCTTCCTTGGATGCGGCGCACGCCCAGCTCCATGCAGAGGCCCTCCACCGTCCTTTTGGTCGCCTGAGGGCGAAACCCGAGCCTCCGCCGTGCGTGCTGTCGCCGGCGACGAGCCGCCGGCGTGTTGGGCCTGTTGACCAGGGGTTTGACCTCCGCTGGGCCATTGACATGTGGGGCCAGCCCCATCTAATTACCTAGTTTAGGGTTAACTAAAATAGGATTAGCCCTGTGACACTGACACGCGGGCCCCACCGTCCAGGTTTGACCTGGACCGAGCCGTTGACCTGCTGACGCCTCAGTGACGTCATGCTGACGCAGTAATTGATGTCTGGATTTTAAAGAATTCAGAGAATTCCATAAAATAGTTAAAACTTCTAAAAACCAAAGAAATTAAACCGTAGCTCAGAATGAAATAATTTATATATGAAAAATCATCAGAAAAATGCAAGGAATCCATTTATGCTTGTTTCATGCATGAAAAACCAACTTATACTTGCTGTATAAGTGAAAACGTAATAATGGCATGTTATATACTTAATTTGGGGTTTGCATATGAACCCTTGGTTCATATGGACTTCAACCAAATTGATGCTAGATGCATTATGGCAAATAATAGCATCTTTGAAATGTCATCTTCATGCATCATATTGTTGCATATGGTTGTTTATTGATTGCCGGCACCGTCCCCTCTCGATAGGTTCTACTCTGGAAGGTGTCCCGAGTACCTGTCTGAGGAGCAGTGCTTCTTCGTGGATCTATCAGGCAAGCAAACCCCCTTGAGCATCTCGATAAATCCCACTCTCTCGCTCCTGCTCCTTTTACTGCATTAGGACAACAACGGTTCAAACTGCTACTTTCTGCTGCGGTAGCTGAACCCATTCCTCTACACGACCTGTCATTGCCACAGTAAATAGTTGAAACCCACTAGCATGAGTAGGAGTTGCTTGAGCCTTGATGTGCCTGCTTGTAACACCCTCGATGAGACTATAGCTCCCACGTGTCGAGGCACGACTTAGAGACATAATCGCATTGAAGGCATATGTCGCTAGTTAGGCAATCTTCACAAACATCCCATGTAATATAATAATAAAAGGGAAGATAACATAGTTGGCTTACACTCGCCACGTCAATCAAGTACATAAATATGGTGGCTAACTTATTCGCAAAAGAGAGCGAGAAGAGGAGGCAAAGTGCGGGCGAGAAACTAGAGAACAACCTGCGCAAACATTACTCCAACACCGTGTCCACTTCCCGGAGTCCACCGAGAAGAGGCCATCACGGTAACACACTCAGTTGATTCATTTTAATTAAATTAAGGTTCAAGTTATCTACAACCAGACATTAACAAATTCCCATCTGCCCATAACCGCGGGCACGGCTTTCGAAAGTTCAAATCCCTGTAGGGGAGTCCCAACATAGCCCATGAAAAGCTCTCACGGTCAATGAAGGAATATCCCTCCTCCCAAGATGTTCCGATCAGACTCGGTTTCCCGGTAATTCAAGACACTTCGACAGGTTAAAACAAGACCAGCAACACCGCCCGAATGTGCAGACAAATCCCGATAGGAGCTGCACATATCTCTTTCTCAGGGCACACTCAGATGAGCGCTCCATACAACTAAAACCAAAATTCGAGTTTCCCCGAGGGGGCGCTGCACAAGACTCTAGTTTGGACCAACACTCAGAGGAGCACTGGCCCGGGGGGGGGTTGAAATAAGATGACCCTCGGGCTCCGGAAACCCAAGGGAAAAAGAGGCCAGGTAGCAAATGGTAAGACCAAGGTTGGGCATTGCTGGAAAAGCTTTAATCAAGGCGAAATATCAAGGGGTTCCCATTATAACCCAACTGCGTAAGGAATGCAAAATCCGGGAACATAACACCGATATGACGGAAACTAGGGCGGCAAGAGTGGAACAAAACACTAGGCGAGAGGCCGAGCCTTCCACCCTTTACCAAGTATATAGATGCATTAAGATAACATAGCAATATGATATCCCAACAAGTTAATAAATGTTCCAACAAGGAACGGGCTCCAATCTTCACCTACAACTAGCAACGCTATAACAGGGGCTGAGCAAAGCCGTAACATAGCCAATCAACGGTTTGCTAGGACATGGTGGGTTAGAGGTTTGACATGGCAATTTGGGAGGCTTGAAAGCAAGTGGTAGGCATCGTAGCATTGGCATAGCAAAAGAGAGAGCAAACTAGCATAGCAAAGATACTAGTGATTTCGAGGGTATGATCATCTTGCCAGCACAGTTGTCAGAGTTGACTGGATCCTCGAAAGCAAACTCAACGGGCTCCTCGTTATAGAACTCATCTCCCGGCTCTACCCAAACAAGACAAACAAGCAACAAGGATACAATCAACCACGTGCAAGCTCAAACAACACGATGCAAAGATGATATGCTATGCGGGATGCAATGCGGGATGCAAAATGCAAGATATGACAGGAAACGCATGAACCTAGCCTCAACATGGAATTCCAAGTGTGCCATTGGAAATATGAGATGAAATCGCTTGAAAACTATATAAAGAACGCCGGAATCGGAGTTACGGTTTGGAAATGGCAAGCGATTCAAATATGACACCGGTCTGCGATTTACAGCAAGTAGGCATCTAAATGCAACGAAATGAACATGCTACAGCAACCAAACATGACAACAAAATACATGGCAGGGATGAATTCAAGATGATTAACAAAAGTCTAGCACTGAGCTACGGCCAATTCATCCATTAACAGGTTCAAACAAGCATGGCAAAAATGCATATGGCAAACAGATCTCAGACTTAGTAAAATTAACACTTGTCTGGAATTTCAGATCAGGTAGCCCTCTTCGGAGCAACAAAACTATATGCTACAGGACCGGAACATGGCAAATTAAAGCATGGCATGGAGATACTCAAAGAGATTAACAAAAGTCCCTTAGTGACCTTGAGCCAAAAGGGATCATAAAATACAATTGCAAGCATGTGAACATAGTAAAAACATAATCAGTTTTCAGACTTAGTGAAAACTGGCACATGCTGAAATATAACTCAAGTGGGCATGTTTACGAGCTCGATGCACTCACCACAGGGCAAGTCATGATAAGTTAAGCATACAACCATCAAGAAGGCACAAAATTCAAGCTAGACATGGCAAGAACAATAGCATAGCATGCACGGATCAACTACAACATCATCGGCAATATTGCAAACAAGTTGACAATCTGCCCAGATTCACAAAGTCGCAAAAGTAGAGCTCGATTGACTCAAGCTAGGGTGCTCCATAATTGCAAACAAAGACATGGATGGATAGAGCACTACAAGATTAACAAAACATCCTTACTGATCATCCTCAAAAGAGGCACGGATCACTAGGAAACTACAAGAACATATGGCATCATAAGATAAACAGCTCAAGGACTTAGTGGAAATGCTAAGTCCCTCAAATCAGGAATACCAAATACCTCACTTTGCAAGCTTGTGCTAGTCACCACACACATCACAAAAATACATGGGTTGCACCTCTGGAAAGATGGCAAAACCCTTAACAAAACATATGTAGAACTCATGGGCATATCATGCACACAATAATCATGGCAAAAATGACAAAACCCTAAACGGAGTAGCAGATCTGACAATTAACTCAAGTAGCCCTCTTCTAACAGCATTTCGGGCATCGAGATGAACTCAAATGATAATGATGCAATGGAATGAAATGATGTACTCTCTGAGATGAACATTTTAATGTGCTATATGGATGAATCGGAGCTACGGATGCAAAGTTACGGAGTCGTGAACAAGAGCACTTGAATTGAAAATCTCCGGGACTTAGAAAAAAAATGAAGTCAACCTAAAATTTCAGATCTGGAACGCACGCTTCCCGAGGTGGATCTGGGCTCGCCGGCGGGCTGGTCGGCGACGATGGACGGTGGTGGCCGGAGTTAGAGGGAGGAAGAGGCCGGGGCGGCACCGGCTTGCGGGGCGGCGAAGTGGAGCGGCGAGGCGGCGGAGGGAGCTCGCCGGCCTCGGGCGAGCACGCGGCGGGGCGGAGGAGCTCCGGGCAGCCGGCGTTGGCTGCGGCGGCGCCGGACGGGAGGAGGACGGTGGCGGGGTCGCGATGCGTCGGGGGCGAGGAGGCGGGCAGCGCTACGAGGGCGGCGGCGACCGGGCGACTTCGGGCCCTCGGGGGCCCCGGCTTGGCTCGCGGGCCGGCGGGGATGCGCGGCGATGTGGGTGCCCGGGCGGACGAATCCCGGGGCGCCACGTGGCGGCAGACGGCGGTAATGGACACGTCCGTTGGTGGCAAAATGTCCGGCGGGCGCGGTGAGAGCCCGATCTAGGGTTTGAGGAGGAGGGGATCCGGGATTTCGGGGGAGACCTCTATATAGGCATAGAGGAAGCTAGGAGAGTCCAAATGAGGTGCGGTTTTCGGCCACGCGATCGTGATCGAACGCTCTAGATAGGTGGGTTTTGGGCCAAATTGGAGGGGTGTTGGTCTGCAACACACACGAGGCCTTTTCGGTCCCTCGGTTAACCGTTGGAGTATCAAACGAAGTCCAAATGGTACGAAACTTGACAGGCGGTCTACCGGTAGTAAGCCAAGGCCGCTTGGAAAGTCCCGGTCCAATCCGGAAATGTTTAATCCCCACACACGAAAGAAAGCTAGAAATGACCACCGGAGGAGAACGAAGCGCCGGAATACAAAACGGACAACGGGGAAAATGCTCGAATGCAAGAGACGAACACGTATGCAAATGCAATGCACATGATGACATGATATGAGATGCATGACAATGACAACAACACAGGGAGACAAAGAACCCGAACCCGCGGAAATAAATATAACTTAACGCCGGAAACGGCAAGAGTTGGAGTACAAATTGGGAAAGTTACATCCGGGGTGTTACATTGCTCATCCATGCTTGTTTTTCTTTATGCCAGCTATGCTTAGAGTTGTGTCAGGTCTGATTCATCGGGAATGAATCAGATTGGTCAACATGTCCTACCGGTAAAGGCTAAATGTGTGAACACGTTTTGGTAAAGGTAGCGATGAGAGGCCATGTAGGAGTACATGGTGGGTTGTCTCATTGGAACCGTCCTGAAGCACTGAGTTCTGTGTATGTTATCCAAGTCCAGTTACTACCACACATTGGGTTCCGGTTATCCGGCCCCTCTCGGCTTATTAATCCGCTTGATCTCTGTCCAGGAGTTGCAACTAGTTTCTAGCGTTTGTAGGTAGTGCTACTTGTCTACCAGGTGGTGTCCGACGGGATGGGCTTGGGACAGACTAGGCACCGTGGCACGGTCTACCAAGTGGCACCCGGATGGTGGGCTTGGGAACCCTGCACAAATCGTTTGGGGCCGTGAGCAACACCCCGGCCGGATCTCCTTGCGAATGGAACCCGAATAGGCGATAAACCTGGACGAGAGACTTGTGTGGTTAGTCAGGTCGTGGCCAACTCCCTCGCCCGGCTTCCGCTTGAAGGTTGCCGAGGTACATGACGTGTACAGGGCTATAAGTGGCGGGAGCGTGTGTGAAGAAGTACACCCCTACAGGGCCAATATCATCTATTCGAATAGCCATTTTCCTCGGATATGGAAACTTGGAGAACTTATGTAGTACATAGACAACTTGAAGTGGATACTCTAAAATACGCAAGATAAGCATGAGTGCTATGGATGGCCTTCTCGTAGGAAGACGGGAACGGATCCACAGTGGAGTATTGATATGGTGAACATGTGGACTCGTGCGCGTCTTCTTACCTCAAAGAAGTTTCTGATACTCGTAGTATAGGTTAGCCACTAAGTCAAAGCTGGCTTGCTGCTGTTAAACTCCACCACCCCTTTGTTGATAATGTTGCATATGTAGATAGCTCTGATGTAAGACTTGCTGGGTACCTTTGTACTCACGTTTGCTTATTTTTGTTTTGAAGTTGGTTACACTAGTGGCTTCGACGAGTAGCTTGTATCCCAGCTACGATCTTGTACCCTTGGGAGGGTCGTGTTTAGTCAGGCTTCTGAGTCTTTTCCTGTGTAGTTGTCTGTACTCAGACATGTAATGTTTCCGTTGCTTGTATGCTCTGAATGATGGGTCATGAGACCCCTGTTTGTATTGAATGCTATGTGGCTCTTCTGGGCCTTTATCTATATGAGTTTGAGTTATGTTGTGATGCCATGATGTGCAGCACATACTTGCATGTTATGCGTACATGTAACGTGTATTGCTATGTGTGGGATCCGACAACCTAGTTGTTTACCTCTGATAGCCTCTCTTATGGGGAAATGTAGTCTTGTGCTTCCATGTGCCGTAGTTGTCCGGTACAGCCCGGTTCACCGATGTCCTGCTAGCCCAGCACTACTGTTCCGGAACACTTGACTGGCCGGCATGTGATTCACTTCGTTCCTTTGTCTGCCCCTTCGGGGAAATGTCACGCTGTGACATCCGGAGTCCTGTCTAGCCTGCTACAGCCCGGGTTCCCGGAGTCCTGTTAGCCCAGTGCTACAGCCCGGATTCATACGCCGTTGACCAACATGCTCCAGGTTGATTCATGTATGCCTGTCCCTGTAAGTTAGTGCTACTTTGGGTTCACGACTAGTCATGTCGGCCCGGGTTCTCTGTCATATGGATGCTAGCGACACTATCATATACGTGAGCCAAAAGGCGCAAACGGTCCCGGGCCAGGTAAGGTGGCACCCGTGGGAATACCGTGCGTGAGGCCGCAAAGTGATATGAAGTGTTACATGCTAGATCGGTGTGACTTAGGATCGGGGTCCCGACAATCCAAAATTTTGAACGGTCTTTCCTCATAAGTTAAATCTTCTGCCAATTCTATCTCAGCCATTGTAGTTCTTCTCTCAGGCGGGGATATGCGTCGTCTCAATTGTGAAACATGGAACACGTTGTGTATGTCTGCCAATTCCGGGGGTAGTTCCAGTTGATATGCAACCGTACCTACTCGAGACATAATCGGGAATGGACCAATGAATCTAGGTGCTAGCTTTCCACGAGTCTAAAATCTCTTGACTCCTTTCATAGGAGTGACTCGGAGGTATACGTGTTATTCGGGTTCAAAACTGACCTGCCGATGTTTGGCATCATAATAACTCTTCTGTCGAGATTTGGCCAGTTGCAGCCTGTCTTGGATTTCCCTAACTTGTATCTCAGCTTCCAGCATGAGATCCGTTTTGAAGATACGGCTATCTCCAGTCTGAGACAAATTTAGAGGAGTGCGGCACTTACGGCCATGCAGATATTCGTATGGTGACATTTTTAGACTGGTCTGGAAAGTGTTGTTATAAGAGAACTCGGCATACGGCAAGCAGTCTTCCCATTTAGCACCTTTGGCTAGCACACAGGCTCGCAACATATCCTCGAGTATTTGATTTACCCGCTCTGTTTGTCCATCTGTTTGAGGGTGATAGGCAGTACTATATTTCAATGATGTCCCCAAGCCTCGATGGAGACGGGACCAAAAAGAGGAGGTAAACAAAGAGCCTCGGTCAGAAGTGATAGTTCGGGGTACTCCATGCAGACTGACGATCCTGGATACATACAGTTGTGCAAGTTCATCTGCCCTGTATCTGGTTCTGATCGGAATGAAATGAGCAACCTTGGTCAGGGTGTCTATTATAACCCAGATTGCATCCTTGCCTAGCTGAGTCCTAGGTAATCCTGTGATGAAATCCATGCAAACGTCATCCCATTTCCACTGTGAAACTGGCAGCGGTTGGAGAAGCCCGGCTAGCTACTGATGATCTCCTTTCACCTTGTTGCATATGTCGCAGCAGTCTACAAAATAAGCAATGTGTTTCTTCATACCATCCCACGAGAATATTTTTCTAAGGTCCTCATACATTTTCGTACCTCTTGGGTGAATATAATATGCGGACTCGTGGGTTTCTAACAGGATTTTCTTCTTAAAATCCAGTTGATTTGGCACACAAATGCTTCCACAAAACCGGAGGGTGCCGAATTCGTCTTTGGAAAAGTCAGAGGCCTGCTTTGCCATCTGGCCTTTGGCCCGTTTTTGTAGGTTGGTGTCAGCTGGCTGGGCCGTGCAGATCTCCATCTCAAGTGTGGGGGTAACTTCCAAAATATTATCGAGGTGAGCCTCTATGATGACCAAGTTGAGCTGAGCGATCTCCTCTTGGAGTTTGGTGGGCAATGATTTTAACATGACATTTAAGCTGACAGGCTTTCGACTGAGCGCATCAGCAACGACGTTGGCCTTACCTGGATGGTAATTTATTCCAAGGTCGTAATCCTTGACCAACTCTAACCACCTTCGCTGACGGAGATTTAACTCTGGCTAAGTGAAATGTACTTGAGGCTTTTGTGATCGGTAAAAATTTGGCACCTTTTTCCAATGAGGTAGTGTCTCCAAATTTTTAATGCATGAACCACTGCGGCCAATTCCAAATCATGAATAGGATAATTTCCCTCATGAGGTCATAGCTGTCGTGATGCATATGCTACTACCTTGCTGTCTTGCATCAGCACGCAGCCAATACCTTGTCTGGAAGAGTCAATACAGGTGCGGTTTTCAGTCATATCTTCAGCTCATTAAAACTCTTCTCACAGTCCTCTGTCCACTTAAACTTTCTATCCTTTTTAAGCAGCTCCGTCATAGTTTTAGCAATTTTGGAAAACCCTTCAATAAAACGACGATAGTACCCAGCTAATCCAAGGAAACTCCGGATCTGTGTCACGGTCGTGGGTGGTACCCAATCGAGCACATCCTTTACTTTGCTCGGGTCCACGGCTATACCTTCGGCGGATAGTACATGTCTGAGAAACCCAACTTTCTAGAGCCAAAATCGCACTTACTAAACTTGGCGTATAGCTGATGGTCGCAGAGCCACTGTAGTACTGCTCGGAGGTGATCCTTGTGTTCCTCCTCACCCTTGGAGTAAATGAGGATGTCATCGATGAAAACTACCACGAATTTATTGAGGAAGTCCATAAATACTTTGTTCATCATATGCATGAAGCAAGCAGGGGCATTGGTGAGACCAAAGGACATCACGGTATATTCGTAAAGATCGTACCGAGTAGTGAATGCGGTCTTAGGAATATCTTCCTTTTTAATCTTGAGCTGATGATATCCGGTTCGTAAATCGATTTTAGAGAATACCTTAGCCCCACTGAGCTGATCAAACAGATCGTCAATCCTTGGCAGCGGGTATTTATTTTTGATGGTGACCTCATTCAGCTGGTGGTAGTCTATGCACATACGGAGACTACCATCCTTTTTGCCCACGAAAATGGTAGGTGATCCCCACGGTGAAGAGCTGGGACGAATATAGCCCTTCTGGTGTAATTCGTCAAGCTGTTTCTTTAGCTCCACTAATTTTGATGAGGGCATCCGGTAATACTTCTTGTATAATGGTGTAGTTTTGGGCACAAGATCTATGGCAAACTCCAGTTCCCGATCTGGTGGCATGCCTGGCTGTTCTTTTGGAATCACATCAGGGTACTCACTGACCACGGGAATAAATTCCAATTCAACCACAGCAGTGCACACTAATTCTGGCCTGGGTATCTTCTTGCGAGCATAGAATTTGGTGAGCTGCCCATCCAGACTGGTCAGATTGACTTCTCAGGTTGCGCAGTTTATGCAAACTTTATATTTGGTCAACCAATTCATACCCAATATAATATCCAACTTTTCAGACTCAATGATTATCAGGGATGTCAGAAAATAGACCCCGTTGATATTGATCTCCAGATCACGGCAGACCAGATTGCTCTTGATTATATATCTTGGGGTTTGTACCAGCATATTCTTGCCCAAAATTGTACAAGGAAAATTGTTTTAGGCGGCAAAACTCTGAGAAATAAAAGAATGGGAAGCCCCAGAGTCAAATAAAATTATGGCAGGTATGTCATTAATAGAAAACATACCAATGACGACTTCTGGCTTCTCTTGGGCTTCATTGGCGGAGATATGATGCACGTGCCCGGTGAAGTTTTGCTGGCTTGGCCGCGACTCTATATAATTGACTTGCGGCCGGCTTAGGGCATTCGTCTTGTTGTTCTTGGGAACTGCTTTGCATAATGTCCATGCTTCCCGCAAATGAAACAAGAATTATTGCGCTGACGCTCCTCATGCATTGGATTGGTCACAATATTCTTGACTTGGGTGGTGGTCTTGTTAACATTATGTTGCCAATTTGGCCTATATTCCACCTGACTCTGCTACCAGGTATGAGCCTTTTGCACAGGTGGTCCATCCTTCTTTGACTCAAACTTGCGCTTGTTGTCGTTAGCAGGCCTATTATCGGATATCAGCTTGTGCTCCCGTTCAACAATGAATGCATTGTCCACCAGGGTTTGGAAATCCGTGAAATCAAACATACTAAGAGCACACCGAAGTTGCGGATTTAAGCCTCCAAGAAATTTGTCAATCTTCCTTTCTTCGGTGCCCATGTCATATAGAGAATAATGGGCCAAGTGATTGAATTTTTGCACATATTCAGACACAGACTGATTTCCTTGGACGAGTGCGAGAAATTCACGCTGCTTGGTCTTCATTACTCCAGTAGGGATGTGGTATTTTCGGAACTTATTCTTAAATCTCTCCCAAGTGATTTGCTCATCACTCGGCCACATGGCCTTGGTATTTTCCCACCATATGGCAGTTGGGCCTTCAAGGTAATGAGTTACAATGGAACTTTATCATTTCCTTCAGTATGGGAAATCTCAAGCTTTTTCTCCATTGGACGCGACCAATCGTCGGCATCTAACGGGGCAACAGCCCGACTAAAACTGCGTGGACTGGTCCTCGGAAAATCTGACAGCTTTGAATGATGACCATTCTGATTTCCATTCCGTCCAACCATAGCTTGAACACTTCTCAATATCTCAATCAGATCATTGTTTCTTTTCTCTTCAAACATATGCAGAATTTGCTTGGTGGAGGGAGGATCAGGCGGTGGAGGTGGTGGTTGAACGTACGGCTCGGGAGACTGTCCTGCCTGTCATGCGGAACGACGAACACGAGTTCCCTCACGAACGTTGCTACTGTTGCCTCCCCGCGTCATCCTATTGTGAATTTTCCCAAGGCAACACAATCGAGATGAGAAACACCCAAAAATAAAATTGGGGAAAAGCCAGCGACAAATCCCGGAAGAAAGCAGAAAAAGCGAAAAATACAGCGAATAAAGTCTCAACATAATTATACATAGACTCATATATGAAAAGTAAACAACATGACTGGTTCACTACTCTCGTACAGGCAACGAAACATCATGACTACATCCATACATCATCTAGAAAACTGCGAATACTCGAACATACTACTGCTCTGCTGGTGTTGCGGCGTCCTCCCTTGAAGTGGTCTCGGATCCCGAACTGACGTGGTTAACGGAAACCTCCGGGTTAAAGGTAACACGACGGCGCTGCCTCGAGGGCTCTCCCTCAGGGGCAGGGGTAGGATGAAGCATCGGGGCTACAGGGGTAGCGAGAAGTGAGACCCACTCGGTAGAAGTACCGAGAGGGTTCACTGCCGAAACACCTGTGCTACTCAGGGGAGTAACCGGCGAAATAGGGGAGCTAGAACTGATTGGGACATAAGTGGTAAATCCCGGCGAAGACGGAGTAGTGGAGGATCTAGCAGTGACCAAAGCAGTGGCTAAAGCCGTACGAGTACGAGTCAGCTCTCGAGCCAGCTCGTGGATCATGAGATAGCTAGTAGTGATATAACGAGCAAGGTGGCTAGCAACACTATCAGACTCCGGATCAATGAGAGGGAAACGAACACGACCGTTGTCGTGCAGAGATGGGTAGTAGTAAAAACCTGGGTGGTTCTACATTTGGCCCTCGTTGTAACGAAGCTCGACAAGGACCTTGAATGTAGAAAATTGGACAACCTGAGAAGCGGTGGAGGCATAACCGCTCTGAGAAGTGCGAGTGTAAGAGCTGTAACCGGAACTAGTGCGCAGAGTGACCACTGCGCGATACTCATATACTGAATTAGCTAGATTCTCCCGGTACACACGACAGACTGGGTCGTCTCTGAGAGGATACAGCCGACGCCACACGTTGCGAAGGAGGTGCGGTGACGTGTACGGCATCAGCTGCAACTGGCACGGATACAGCACCGGAGCCATCTACGCCCACAACCATTAGCAGGTTAGCATAAAAATATAAACCGAATGCATGCGACTCAATAATCAGCAAAAATTACTACCGGCACTCAACTGAAACTCGTATCTAGTGCATCGTAGCCTAGCATGGCATACAGTCAGCGCGGCTCTGATACCAAGCGTTGTGGCACCCCGGCTCAGAGCGACCGGTTTACCATACATTGCTAGCCCAGAGACCATGTCTTCTGGCAACGCACCATCTTGGTAAAGAATAACAACCGCTTTATTGATGCTAGCAGAACAAAGTTACATTACAACAGCTGTCAATGCCAAGCGGCACACTCGGTGCGGCTGAATAATATGTACATTATTTAGTGAACATAAATGGGCCTCGATCCGAACAACTACGTGGCATCGGAATAACGTCGTGGCGGAAGCTCCATATCACAGGCACACCGATGTGGACACGATCTAGACTCGGACATCGCTCTCCTCCAATGATACTTTCCTGAAATCTTGCATGACACACCAGGTCAGTACATTGAATGTACTTGCAAGCTCACAACAGGCATCATCATAATGACAAACAATATCATGATATTTAACCAAGTATTAAAAGTGCAACACTATATGCCAACATGCTGTGCTCATGCTCGAACGTCCCTCGGGACAGCTTACCAACCGTGATCATCTCTGGATCACAAACACACCACCAAAGTGGTCAGATCACAAACACACCACCAAGGTGGTCAGAACACACCACCAAAGTGGTCAGAACACACCACCAAAGTGGTCTTTCTCAAGAACAACTCGTGATCCTCACGGCGATCACAACCACGACCATCATTTGATCCCGAATGCCTCGATGGCCTTTCTGCCATCCATCAACAATGCAAAGTTCATCACTTAGTGTGCAATTTTTATTAAACGTTGACTCATGGTGGGACCTACTACGAGGTGTCTGTAACCGTGGACTCGGCTATCGATACATTACACACTCTGTAGAGGTAGCACACTGTACCCACACCACGGAACCCATGGCCTCGCACTCCCATTCGGGTGGACCAACGGCATTCTGACAAAACCCCTCCGTTGCCACAGCACTCTCTCGGCCACTCCGACCCAAATCCCCCAATGGGCTGGTCCCAGGTGGCCCCGTGTCTACCAAAGACACCCCGACCACCGTCGTGGTCAAAACACTCCCACTCGGGGACTGGGTACCATAATCGCATCAACAAGCACACGAGATTATGTTTGCTCACCGGGCCAGGGCAAGCACGACATAACCTTCCCTAGATGGAGGCACCGACCAGAGGCCGTGTCAATGGACCGAATCAAAGCCTTCCCACAAAGGCAAATGTGGTTGCACTAGAAAGAAACGCGATTCAGCGGCACCATGACCCAGTCAATGGTATATTCAAGTTGAGTTATATTCAGGTTTAACTAAAAAAATGACCGGTGTCATAGCATGCCATGAAATGCAAAATAACACATGCATCATATAATGATAAAATGACCGATGTCATCCTTATACACACCAAGCATAACGTCAACAACTCAATTTACTCTACTTGCTCAAATGACTCACAGCTTAACCAAAATATTTTTCCACAAGTTTTATTAACTTCTTACGCAAGAAAGTAACTCTGATAAATTTCTCATATGCTTGTCAAAAAGATTTCATTATCAACAACTCTTACTTTCCTTATCACTAAGTTGGGTTCAAACATTCTGTAAGACAAATAATATGATTAAACAAGTATTAACAGAACGTTTTTAACAACTTTTTATCAATCTAAGAGGGAAAAACATAGCTTTAAATAATTGCTAACATACAAAACAAAATTATTTCTAACATCACCTCAAATAAATCTTAACTTGCTTTATCCACTAAACTACTTTCAACCATTATGTAACTCAAGCATAACAACTAACCAATATTTAACAGAATATAAATAACTCCAAAATCATTTAAATGCATGGATTAATCCTTTCATTCAAGTAAGAAAATCACAAATATTGAAATGGCACCATCAAAATGTTGTTGTGGGTTGCCTTAGTGCAGATGAGGTTCACAAGCCTCCTGGTGAACCTCAAGACAAGCTTCACCTTCTGAAAATGCTTTGAAACACAACAAAAAAATATCAAGAACACTTCTGAAAATCACCAGAAATTCTAGACAGCTTAGAAAAATCTCATCTTTGGTGAGCTGCTAGATTTCTTATCAAAGAACACAATGCAAAAAGAATCAATTCATTTGGACTTATGGTTGAAGAGATATGGCTGTTTGAAGTGTATTGTGTAAATTCAAATGAATTTGAAATAGACTAGGGGGTGATGTCGAAGGCGTAAAGCCCAGGGGCGCCACCACTCGTACCGCTTCACGCGAGTACTGAGTGGCTGACTAGCGGGCCCCACTAGTGAGGTGGGGGAAAAGGAGAGGGAAACAGAGGGGGCCGCGGCTTCACCGGTGAGGAGGGCTCTCCTTGGCCCAAACGAGAGGCAGGGATGGCAAGAGGGGGTTGAGACGCACCTGCCTGTACCCGTAGCGTAGCTAGGGGCAGCCGGACGGCGTCAGAATCAAACTCGCAAGCGGAGGCAGAATGTGGAAGTCGCCGGAGTTGAGGAAGATGGCGAGCAGAGGCCACTCCAGGGGCTCCAAGCGGGCGAGACAGCCTCACCGGAGAGAAGCGGAGGCCCTGGAGGGGTCGCCCGGGCCTGGGAGGGGTGGGAGATACCGCGGTGACTAGAGGGGACGGCGGCCCGAGGCCTGCCCGACCGGGCTCCGGCTTCCTACTCGATCGTGGGGTGTGTGTGAGTGTTGGCTGGTGCTCGAGGAGGCTGGGGAGGGCTCTATATATAGGTGAGCGGCGAGGGTGCTACGGGGCGACGAGCAGCGTCAATGAGAGGGGGAGAAGACGACGGAGGTCACGCAGCCACTGTGGGCGGTCGAGACGAGCACAGCAAGAGGATGGCAACGAGCACAGTGCGCTCCACACTATTGGGCTAGCCGAACCTTGCCCGTGCTCGCTGCGGCGAGCTCCGGCGTCGGCGAGCTCCAGGGAGGAGTTAAGAGCATTGAGACGATGATGGTGGCGAAGTTTGGCATGGTTGGGCAGGCGGGGAAGCGAGCACGCGAACAACAGAGGCTCGGGCGCGTCGTAAAGCGCGTCGGCTGCATGCCAGCACGCCTGGATGAACACGGTCCCCGCGTGAACTATGACATCAGGTTGATCTAAGCAGAAACGCAATGTCTGGCATGTTGTTCGTGGTAGTTTTGAGTGTTACCACGATTTGGTTTGGATCCAGGTGCAGTAGACAAGTTTTCACACATCAAGTAAGTTTCTGGTCAGTAACTTGGTGATGTTACTATGGTTAAATGGCTTGGAGTTTGAAGCTGTGCTTTGGAGACTAGTGATATGTTACTAAGGTAAAGATGCACAATAAATTTTAGGTCAAATGGAGCAAGTAAAATGGTACTTGCTATACAATCATTTCTGTAGCAAAAATATTCCAAAAAATGATGAAATATTTTTGCTCAGGAAGGTGCACTAGGGTTCACAGAATATTCGTGAATTATCTCATATTTTTCTAAGCCATAAAAATTGGGGTTGCTTTGACGCAAGCATATCTGGCTTAGTGTTTTAGAGAGAAAATGAATATTTTTCTTATTCCAAAGATTATTTTTGGGTAGGTCAAAAGTGAAATGATGATTTAGGAGGGAAGTGAAGCACTTGTGTGAAAGCCAAGGATGCCCAAGTGTTGAAGTCCACATGAAAAGATTCAGAAACCTCAAGTTTCAAAAAAATTCAAATAAAAAAATCAAGCAAAAAGAAGGGGCAAAACCCAGGCTGCCACATACACCACAACGGTGGCCCAAACCAGTATAAATCTTGTGTATTTCTATGTTGTGAGTTCGTCGAGTTCGTCCGCAAGATCTTAGAGAGCTATGGAGTGGATCGATAGGGAGAAGGCCTTCGCACGCACCAAGTGTTCGAACCTCAAGGGTCTGCCGGAAACCGTGATCCGACAGCAGCGTCCTCAAGGAGAGGCGTGTGTGCTCCAAGAACCACCACGTCAAGACCGCGTGCTGCCTGAGGCGGCGGTGCACAAGCGCCAGGATCACGTGAAGACCGCGTGCTGACCGAGGCGGCGGTGAGTGTGATAGGCTAATGTGTGTCCACCCAGAGCTGCCCCGTGTCGTCTGGCCTGGGAAGTTCTAGCCGTACCTGCCTCTGTGCTATGACGGCACCCCCGACCTTGCCGAGTTCCTCTAGCTCTACGAGATGAGCATCGAGTTAGCCAATAGCGACAAGAAGGTCATGGCGAACTGGTTTCCCATGGCCCTCAAGGATGGCACACGCTCATGGCTCCTAAACCTCCCCGCGGGATCGATCTCCTCCTGGGATGAAATGCGAGAGCGCTTCATAGCCAACTTCCAGGGCACTCGCGACCGCGCCCGTGCTACGGGCGACCTGAGGCGCATCAAGAAGTAGCCAGGGAGACCTTGCACAAATACATCCAGCGCTTCACCAACGTTGTCCTCAAGATTCCCAAGGTGTCAGATGAGCCCATCATTTCATTGTTCACTGATGGCGTCCGGGATGTCAAGATGAAGGAAAAGCTTGCCACTCACGAGGACCCGTGCTCGACTCTGGAGATGTTCAACATGGCAAACAGATGCGCGAGGGCCAAGGAAGGTCGCATCTCCCTCCTTGAGCTCCCGGAGGCCCATCCAGAAGATAAGAAGGCCAAGGCCAAGGCCGTGAAGCGCAAGGGGCCAGCTGTGCATACGGCCGGACCTGAGATGAAGCGTGGCTGCGACCACCTGAAGTCTTCCAAGGGCAGCCGCCCATTCTGCGTCTTCCACAATGTACATAGCCACAAAACCAATGACCGCCGAGAGCTTAGGGCCATCCGAGACGGGAGCCTTGGCTGCCACCCCGAGCGCAACAATCGCGGCTATGGCCGTGGAGGAGGACGAGGTCGGGGACGCTGGGACAACCGCGACCCCCACCAGGACTTGCGCGATCAGCCTCATGAGGATCACTGGCAGGGCTAGCCTCACGTCGGCCCCTGGAGGAATCGGGCTCGTGAGGACCGTCCTCAGGGCAATGCTGGCCTTCCTCCACTGCTGCCACCGCCATGGAGGAATGACGACCCCAACCAAGATGATGGGGTCGTGGGCTTAAAAGAGCATCGTGCCATTGCTTGCATCCTAGGCGACGCTTAGGCCCCCACCTCCCATCGCATCTTGAATGTAGCCCTCCCCAAGCTCGAGGCATCGCATCCGCTTAGGTGGTCCAAGTACGCTATCACCTTCGACTGTACTCACCAGCTCAAGTGCATGGCCACCGTTGGCGCGCTCCCAATGCTCTACTCGCCCACCATCAGCAACGTCCTCATCACCAAGAAACTTATCGATGGTAGCGCGGGGCTCAACGTTCTCTCTGTCGAGACGTTCGACGCGCTCCAGGTGCCGTACTACCAGCTTCAGCCTACCAAGCCTTTTTCGGGGGTGACCCATGGCTCCACCGTCCACATAGGGCAGATCCTCCTCCCTGTCACCTTCGGCAAAGAGGGAGAGGCGTCACCCACATTCGCCTCCCGTACAATGCCACCATGGGGTATTCGGCCCTCGCCAAGTTCATGTGTAACGCCCTCGATGCGGTTATATCTCCTACGTGTCGAAGCTCGACTTAGAGGCATAACCGCATTGAAAGCAATGTCACATGTAAGGTAATCTTCACAACAACCCATGTAAATAGATAAAAGGGGAAAGGATACATAGTTGGCTTACACTCGCCACGTCACACAAATACATGAATAACATTACAAACATCCAATACACTCATGGTCTGACTACGGTACCAAAATAAAAGATCAACCCCCACATGCGACACGGTCCCTGATCGCCCCAACTGGGCACCACTACTGATCATCTGGGAAAGACACATAGTAACAACGAGAGTCTTCATCAAACTCCCACTTGAGCTCAAGCGCATCATCTGTAATGGTATCATCGGTCCCTGCATCTGGTTTGGAAGTAATCTGTGAGTCACGGGGACTCAACAATCTCGCACCCTCGCGATCAAGACTATTTAAGCTTATAGGTAAGGTAAGATATGATGTGGACCTGCAGCAAGCGATTAGCATATATGGTGGCTAACCTATTCGCAAAAGAGAGCGAGAAGAGAAGGCAAAGCACGGACGAAGAACTATGATCAAGAAGTGATCCTAGAAACAACCTACGTCAAGCATTACTCCAACACCGTGTTCACTTCCTGGACTCTGCCAAGAAGAGACCATCACGGTTACACACGCAGTTGATTCATTTTAATTAAGTTAAGTTTCAAGTTATCTACAACCGGACATTAACAAATTCCCATCTGCCCATAACCGCGGGCACGGTTTTCAAAAGTTCAAATCCCTGCAGGGGAGTCCCAACTTAGCCCATCAGAAGCTCTCACGGTCAACGAAGGATATTCGTTCTCCCGAGACATTCTGATCAGGCTCGGTGTCGGTGTCAAAACCGTTGGATCTTGGGTAGGGGGTCCCAAAATGTGCGTCTAGGCCGGATGGTAATAGGAGGCAGGGAACACGATGTTTTACCCAGGTTCGGGCCCTCTTGATGGAGGTAAAACCCTACGTCCTGCTTGATTAATATTGATGATATGGGTAGTACAAGAGTAGATCTACCACGAGATCAAGGAGGCTAAACCCTAGAAGCTAGCCTATGGTTGTATATACTGTATATCTATCGACTAGCCTGGCCTCGGTTTATATAATGCACCGGAGGCCTAGGATAACAAGAGTCCTAGCCGAATACGCCGGTGGGGAGAAGTCCTTGTCTTGATTGCCAAGTCTTGTGGAATCTTCCTTGTATGTGGTAGCCGTCCGAACTGGCCCATGAGTATACGGATACGGGGGTCCTCGGCCCAATCTAATAGATCGGGAGACGATGTGGTGAGTACCCCCTAGTCCAGGACACCGTCAGTAGCCCCCTGAACCGGTCTTCAAGTTAGGGACGCTCCTCGATTCTTCCGAACTGTTCTTCATCTTTGGTTGCCGGTCTTGAAAACTGGTTCAACAAATCTTCTTTATCTTTGATCTTGAGGATCGCCGAAATGCATTCGACGAGTTTACACGTCGGGTATCCGAGGAGCCCCTTTAAGTTTCCGGCAGGGTCCTCTTGCGTCCGAGCTCCAACGCCGGACTGCATTCGAGGTATCTTTTGCAGCCGAGCACCAACGCCGGACCGCTTCCCAGCTCTAGCGCCGAAATGTATCCGAGCTCCAACGCCAGACTATGTATCCGAGCTCCAACGCCAGACTGTATATCCGAGCTCCAACGCCGAAATATATCCGAGCTCCAACGCCGGACTATGTCCAGGCTCCAATGCCGGACTATATCCGAGGTGTCCTATTACCTTGGTTCAAAAAAGTTGAAGGAGTTTAGCCGAGCTTAATGCCGGAAATGCCCTCTATGGAGCCAGCCACCAGCGCCCGAGCTTTATGCTGGACTGCTTCCGAGGTGGTGCACCACCCCGACTATGGGCCGATTTTTTGTCAATATTTTTTATTGGTGCAATTTATTCTCTGCCGAGATATATAGCCAGTAGCCCTCAAGGCGTGTATTGGTCTAAAACCCGAGATGCACATGAAGGATGACATAAGACCGCTGATCCCAGTAGCCACTGAGACTCAGGTTGATTTGCAAAATCGGCCTGAGGATCAAGTCCTAGCTCGGCAGAATACTTCGGGACACAAAAGCGGTGTGCTCAGTCCTCAAGACTCAGGTTGGGTGCGGCCGACCAACCTGAGGATCAAAATCTCCTCGGAAACTATATTGCACATAAAATTTTCTGCATTGGACAAGCAATGCAGTAGCCCCCGAGACACTGGTTGGGTGGCAACACCAGATCAGGTGATCGATGTGCCCCCTTAATATTTGTAAATAATAAGCCCGAAGCCCAGTAGCCCCCGAGGCTTAATGCGGGCACGGGTGGCCGAATTAAGGATCAATATCCATAGTAAAATCACAAATTATGTGCAATGACTCTATGTATCCAAATACTTTACGTCATTAATGCTCGGATCCGCATTGTACAAAACTTTGTTGACTGACCATCGGCTTCCACCTCCTTGGCCAGTAGCCGAGGAGTGTTTGTCCTACTTTATAAAGCCTTTATGAGGGCAAAGATTTACGACAAACAAGGCAATCTGGCCACATGGTTTGGAAAGTGATGCACTAATCGGAAGGTTCCCAGAGTTTGGACGGTCGGATCGAGCTGAAATTTTGAGAGGTGGTAGATATGGGAACTCCGCAGCCGATCAACGGTTGGATCTTCCAAAGGACGTCCGAGCAAGAAGATGGACACCATGCCCTAAACTCATCCAAATTCCCGTCCAGATTTGACAGGGCTCCGGTATATCGTGGATTGCTAGAGATTCCTCCATTGGAACTCGACGAAATATTCCATGGTTGTTGTAGACTCAATTCCGCACAATTCAACCAAAGCGATCGTCAAAGCGATACTCGAGGAGGTGGTGGTGGCAGATACGAGTTCGCCGTCCAGAAAAACAGCACGGTCGCTTGAGGGCAATGTTGACGTTGAGCCCCCGAGCTCCATAGATGATTCCTCCGTGATCTTGATAGAGATCGGAGTTGATGTTTGATGAAGGCCCTCGTCCGGACATGCTAATCCGAACACGGGGCACAATTCTTGGTCGAACTAAGGTGACCAGTCGAGCTGGTGACGAAGATGCCGAAGTCGCAGTTGATCTGTAGGCGAGCCATCGATCCTTTTGTCAATCACACAGCGGAACTCTCAATGAAAGCACCAATGTCGGTCTCAAAACCGGCGGATCTCGGGTAGGGGGTCCCGAACTGTGCGTCTAGGCCGGATGGTAACAGGAAGCAGGGAACACGATGTTTTACCCAGGTTTGGGCCCTCTTGATGGAGGTAAAACCCTACGTTCTTCTTGATTAATATTGATGATATGGGTAGTACAAGAGTAGACCTACCACGAGATCAAGGAGGCTAAACCCTAGAAGCTAGCCTATGGTATGATTTTTGTATATATTGTATATCTATCGAATAGCCTGGCCTCAGTTTATATAATGCACCGGAGGCCTAGGATAACAAGAGTCCTAGCCGAATATGCCGGTGTGGAGAAGTCCTTGTCTTGATCGCCAAGTCTTGTGGAATCTTCCTTGTATGTTGTAGCCGTCCGAACTGGCCCATGAGTATATGGCCACGGGGGTCCTCGGCCCAATCTAATAGATCGGGAGACGACGTGGTGAGTACCCCCTAGTACAGGACACCATCACTCGGCATCCCGGTTACAAGACATCCTCGACGATGGTAAAACTAAACCAGCAACACCACCCAGATGTGCCGACAAATCCCGATAGGATCTGCACATATCTCGTTCTCAGGGCACACCGGATGAGCAACACGTCGGGTAGGCCAGGCCAGAGTTTCCCCTGGTAGCCCCGGACATCGCTCAGTTGGACCAACACTTAGAGAAGCACTGGCCCGGGGGAGGGTTAAAATAAAGATGACCCTTGAGTCCGCAAAACCCAAGGGAAAAAGGCTAGGTGGCGAATGGTAAAACCAATGTTGGGCATTGCTGGAAGAGTTTTATTAAAGGCCAACTGTCAAGGGTTTCCCATTATAACCCAACCGCGTAAGGAACGCAAAATCCGGGAACATAACACCGATATGACGGAAACTAGGGCGGCAAGAGTGGAACAAAACACTAGGCAAAAAGGCCGAGCCTTCCACCCTTTACCAAGGATATAGATGCATTAAGATAAACAAGATGATATAGTGATATCCCAACAATAACCAGTGTTCCAACAAGGAACGATATCCAATCTTCACCTGCAACTAGAAACGCTATAAGAGGGGCTGAGCAAAGCGGTAACATAGCCAATCAACGGTTTGCTAGGACATGGTGGGTTAGTGGTTTGACATGGCAATTTGGGAGGCATGATAAGCAAGTGGTAGGTATCGTAGCATAGGCATAGCAAAAGAGCGAGCATCTACCAAGCAAAGATAGAAGTGATTTCAAGGGTATGGTCATCTTGCCTGCAAAGTTGTCAGAGTTGACTTGATCCTCGTAAGCGAACTCAACGGGCTCCTCGTTCACGAACTCGTCTCCCGGCTCTACCCAAACAAGACAAAAAAGCAAAAGGAACACAATCAACCACGTGCAATACTCAAACAAGATGATGCAAACATGGTATGGTATGCGGGATGCGGTATGCGATGCATATGGAAGATTTGACAAGGAATGATTGAACCTGGCTTCAAATTGGAAATCCAAGAGTGCCACTGGAAAGGTGAGGTGATTTCGGTTGAAATCGATATAGAGATCACCGGAATCAGATGCACGGTTTGGAAATGGCAAGCAAAACAAATATGGCACCAGTCTGCGATAATCAGCAAGTGACCAACTAAATGCATCAAGATAAATATGCTACAGCACTCAAACATGGCAACAAAATGCATGGCAGGGTTCCACTCATGAATCTTGACAAAAGATGAACACTGAGCTATGGCTAATTCATCCATTAACAGGTTCAAACAAGCATGGCAAAAGAGCAAGTCATAACAGGTTTCAGACTTGGTGAAGTTAACACAAGTCTGGAATTTATCATCAGAAAGCATACTTTAGAGCATGAAAACTACATGCTACAG
Source organism: Triticum urartu (assembly GCF_003073215.2). Taxonomy (NCBI): domain Eukaryota; kingdom Viridiplantae; phylum Streptophyta; class Magnoliopsida; order Poales; family Poaceae; genus Triticum; species Triticum urartu. The sequence continues at coordinate 247,985,088 of NC_053023.1, forward strand.
GAACATAACATGGCAACGCATGGCATGGCATGAAGATACTCAAAGCACTTAACAAAAGTCACTTAGTGACCTTGAGCCAAAAGGGATCAGAAAATACAATTGCAAGCATGTGAACATGGCAAAAACATAAACAGATATCTGACTTAGTGAAAAACTGGAGCATGCAAATCAGTTAACGAGTAGGTATGTTTACGAGCTCGATGCACTCACTACAGAGCATGGCATGACAAACTAATCATACACCCGTCAAGAATACATGGCATAGGACCTAGGCATGGCAATAACAACAAGATAGCATGCACAGATCAATAGCAACATGCTCGGCAAAATCGCTAATCATGTCAACAATCTGCCAGGATTCACGAAATAGCAGAAGTAGTGCTCAATTGACTCAAGCTAGGATGCACCATAAATGCAACCAAAGACATGGCTGGATGTATCACCACAATATTAACAAATGATCCTTACTGATCATCCTCAAAAGAGGCACGGATCACTAGGAAACAACATGAACATATGGCATACCAACAAAAACAGAGCAAGGACTTAGAGAAATTCAAAGTCCCTGAAATCAGCATTACAGATTACGCTACTTTGCAATCTTGTGCTAGTCACCACAAGTATCACAAAAATACATGGCAAGCACCAATGTAAAGATGGCATGGCATATAACAAAACACATGTAGAGCTCAGGAGCATAGCATGCACACATTAATCATGGAAGAAAAATGACAAATAGTTATTTGATGAAACAAATCTGCCAAATTTACCACATAGCCCTCTTCCAACAGCATTTCGGACATCAAGATGAGCTCAAATGAAAATGATGCAATGAGATGAAATGACGTACTCGTCGAGGCGAACATTTTGATATGCTACACGCACAAATCGGACCTATGATGAGAGAATTACGGCATGATGAAAAAGCCTAAAAAATTAGGGTTACGGGATAAAAGTCAGCCACGTGCAAAGATCCCAGATCTGGATCTGATGCTTAACACTATTCACCAGAGCACGGATTTCGAGGAACCACCGGAGGAGATAGGAGCACCGGAATGCAAAATAGACAACGGGGAAAATGCTCGGATGCATGAGACAAACACGTATGCAAATGCAATGCACATGATGACATGATATGAGATGCATGATAGACAAAAACACACACGAGACAGAAACCCAAACCCGAGGAAAATAAAATAACTTAGGACGAAAATGGCAAGAGTTGGGATACATATAAGGTAAATTACATCCGGGGTGTTACAACACTCCACCACTACGAAAGGATCCCGTCCCGAGATCTAGGACTGGAAAAACGCCGGGTACTCAGAACGGAGGTGATCCTCGCATTCCCAGGTGGCTTCACGGTCGGAATGGTGTGACCACTTGTCTTTGAGGAATTTGATTGACTTATTGCGAGTCTTGCGCTCAATTTCTTCAAGAATAGCAACGGGGTGCTCACGATAAGAAAGGTCTTTTGGAGATCAATGTCTTCTAAGTTGACAGTGCGGTCAGGGGTCTTGAAGCACTTGCGGAGCTAAGAGACATGGAACACGTCATGCACATTTGCAAAGTTGGAGGGAAGCTCAAGTTGATAGGCGAGATTGCCTCTCTTGCTGACGATCTTGAAAGGACCCACGTATCTAGGGGCAAGCTTCCCTTTGATACCGAAGCGATGAGTACCTTTCATTGGAGAGACACGGAGGTAAACATGGTCTCCGATCTTGAAAGCCAAATCATGATGCTTACTATCATAGTAGCTCTTCTGGCGCGATTGCGCTGCTTTGAGATTATCACGAATGACTTTGCACATTTCCTCTGCCTATGTGATCAAGTCATTCCCAAGAAGTTGACGTTCACCAGTCTCTGACCAGTTAAGAGGAGTACGTCACTTCCTGCCATAGAGAATTTCAAATGGGGCCTTGCCCAAACTCGCTTGGAAGCTGTTGTTGTAGGAGAACTTGGCATATGGAAGACAATCTTTCCACTTCAAACCGAAAGAGATAACGCAAGCCCTAAGCATATCTTCTAGAATCTGATTGACACGCTCGACTTGGCCGCTAGTTTGAGGATGAAAAGTTGTGCTGAAACGGATGTTGGTCCCCATGGCCTTCTGAAAAGAATCCCAAAACTTGGAGGTAAAAATGCTTCCACGGTCTGAAGATATCAACTTTGGAATGTCGTGAAGAGATACAATCCGAGAGGTATAAAGCTCCGCCAATTGAGCTGAAGTGATAGACTCTTTGATAGGCAAAAAAATGAGCCATTTTAGTGAGTTTGTGGATGACAAAGAATATAGGATCATTGCCACGCTTGGACTTTGGAAATCCCGTCATGAAGTCCATCTCAATGTGGTCAAACTTCCATTCTGGAATGGCAAGAGGTTGGAGGAAACCAGCTGGTCGTTGGTGTTCTGCAGACATCACATTCATTCACGAACTGAGCAATCTCACGCTTCATTCGAGTCCACCAATACGCCTGCTTGAGGTCCTGGTACATCTTCGTACTCCCAGGGTGGATGGAGAGGAGTGAATTGTGAGCCTCGTTCATAATGACTTTATGAAGGTCACCTTTAGGCACAACAATGCGATCCTCTAAGAAGAGAGTATCCTTGTCATCAAGGCGATAGCAGTTGTACTTGGATTGACTCTTGGCAATCCCAATCTTCACCTTCTTCACCATAGCATCAAGAAGTTGAGCCTCGCGAATCTGATCTTCCAAAGTAGGAGAGACTTGGAGGTTGGCGAGGAAACCTTGAGGAACAACTTGTAGATTGATTTTGCGGAAAGCTTCACAAAGCTCGGGTTGGTAAGGCTTGAGAATCAGACTGTTACAGTAAGCCTTCCTGCTCAATGCGTCAGCAATTACATTAGCCTTGCCTGGAGTATATTCAATGCTCGGGTTATACTCTTGAATCATTTCGACCCAACTAGTCTGCCTGAGGTTGAGATTAGGCTGAGTGAAGATGTACTTGAGACTCTTGTGGTCAGTGAAGATGTCCACTTTTCTTCCCAATAAGAGATGTCTCCATGCCAAAATAGCATGCACAACTGCCGCCAACTCGAGGTCATGAGTGGGGTAGTTCTTCTCGTTGGGCTTCAACTGGCGAGAGGTATAAGCCACAACTTTCTTCTATTGCATCAACACTGCACCAAGACCTTGAAGAGAGGCATCGTAGAAGACCTCGAACGGTTTGGATTCATCAGGAGGAGTCAGAACTGGAGAAGTGACTAATTTCTCTTTCAGGGTGTTGAAAGCAATGTCACATTTCGGAGACCAAACGTACTTCACGTGCTTCTGGAGAAGGTTTGAAACAGGCTTCGCGATCTTTGAGAAGTTCTCAACGAACCTTCGACAATAGCTTGCGAGACCAAGGAAGCTGCGGAGTTGCTTCACGTTCTGAGGTGGATCCCAATTCACAATTGCAGAGACCTTCTCAGGATTCACCGCTATGCCCTTGGCAGAGATGATATGCCTAAGATAGAGAACCTCATTGAGCCAAAACTCGCACTTTGAAAACTAGGCGTAGAACTAATGTTCTCTGAGCTTATCGAGCACCAAACGCAAGTGCTTGGCATGATCTTCCTTGTTCTCTGAAAAGACCAAAATGCCATCGAGGTAGACCAAGACGAAGTCATTTGTGTAGGCGTTGAAGATGAAGTTCATCATGCGAGAGAAAGTCGGCGGAGCATTGATGAGGCCAAAAGACATGACAGTGTATTCATACGAACCATAGCTTGTTCCGAAAGCCGTCTTGGGAATATCTTGCTCACAAATTCGAATCCGGTGATAGCCCATACGGAGATCAAGCTTGGAGAATACTTGAGCACCTTTGAGTTGTTCAAACATCTCGTTGATGTTGAGAAGTGGGTACTTGTTCTTTATAGTCTTCTTGTTCAATGGACGATAGTCAACACAAAGTCAGTCCGTTCCATCCTTCTTCTTCACAAAAAGAACTCCACAACCCCACGGAGAAGAACTAGGTCAGATGAGACCCATACGCTCTTGAATATCGAGTTGCTTCTTCAGCTCCTTCAACTCTTCAGGTCCAAGCTTGTAAGGACGTTTGCAAATAGGTTCCGTGCCCGGCTCAAGATCGATAACAAATTCAACTGGCCGGTGCGGATGCATTCCTGGAAGCTCTTCTGGAAAGACATCTTGATATTCGCAAATGACTAGAATTTGAGAGATGGCATCTAGTTCACCCTTCTCATTGAGAGAAAAAAGACGGATGGTATCGTCATTAGCGGCAAAGACAATTACATCCTCAGACGAATGAGTCAATTGAATCTGCCCGGCAGCACAATCAAGCTAAGCATTATGCTTAGAAAGCCAATCCATACCAAGAATAAGATCAATATCCGAGTTACCAAGGACCATTGGAGAAGAAAGAAACTTGTAGGCACCCAACGTGATAGTAACATCCGGAGCCATCATTTTGGTGTTCATGAACAAACCCGGAGAAGAAACCTCTATCGGCTTAGGAAAATCAACAGTATGCACATCATGCATGGATGCAAAAGGCTTCGATGAAAATGACAAAGATGCACCAGTATCAAAAAGAACTCTTGCGGGAATGTCATTAACAGGAAGGTTACCCATAATCACATCTGGCGAGTCCTCTGCCTGAGCTGCGTTCAACAAGTTGACCTTAGCAGACTTGGGGTTATGCTTGACCACAGCTGTACTTGCCGATCTCACAGGAGGAGGAGGAGGGAGACGCCTCTGATTGAAGCATTTGTTGGCATAGTGACCCTTCTGTTGGCACTTGTTGCGCGTGACCTCCGAGAGCGGACGGTGATACGGAGCACTTGATCTTGGAGCTTGAGACGAAGTCTTGTTCTGAAAGCCAGGGTTGGGTGGGTGTGAAGATCCACTGCCACCTTTGCTCTTCTGCTGATAAGGCTGACGGAACGGAGGAGGAGGAAGCCAATACTTTTGCTTCTTAGCCACTTGAGTTGAGGAAGAAGGAGTAGCATCTCTGACTCGCTTCTTGGAAGCATCGCACTTCAGTTGAGCAGTCTCTTGCTTCATTGTGATGTTGTAAAACTCATCGTACCTCTTGGGATCAAAGAGGACAAGAGCTAGCTGGATTTCTTCTCTGAGACCACCCCTGAACTGGTATATCATGCTCTTCTCTTCACGGACGTCTTGCTTAGCAAAACGGGCGAGCTTCTGAAACATCTTGTTGTACTCGTAAAGAGACATAGAGCCTTCCTGCAGGTTGCGGAATTCCTCACGCTTGATTTCAACCACACTCTGAGGAATATGATGAGCTTTGAAGTCTTGACGGAATTCATCCCAGGTAATCACACGGCCTCCTCTGGAATCTTTGTACTGCTGAAACCATTTTGCAGTTTGGTCTTTGAGTTGGAAGGATGCGAACTTGACAATGTCGTCAGGCCATACGTTACTGCACTCGAAATGCTTGCATATGTCCATGAGCCAATCATCAGCGTCTGTTGCCTCAACACAATTGCTGAAGGTCTTTGTCTGGTTAGCAAGGAACTGGTTGAGTGTAGCAAAGTGGTTCTGATTGTTGCCATGACCCTGGTTCCCTTGGTTGTGCTCTTGAAGAAGTTGCATGATCAGCTGCGTGTTTGCATTGGTAGCGGCCATCACAGCTTGCCATGCCTCTGGAGGTGGAGGTGGTGGTGGCGGATCAGGATTCGGAGTCGTGCGCGTTGGAGGAGCCATCCTGAAGAGGTTGACATCCATAAGCACATTGACAGACAAATATTGAAGCAGAATCTAACAGGTTGAAATTGCAACATAAAGTCTGCACATCCGAACCAAATGAATGAATGCATTCCAATTGAAATGTTCACATATCCATAAATTGAGAAGCCACTTAGAATTGAGGTAGAAGAAAAACAGCAAGGTACGGACAAGAACGAATACTTGGTGAGGATTACCCAATCCCAAACCAAATATCCGCGGAAGAAGAACTGGAGCTACAAGAATTCCCACCTATGAAACTCCCGAACCTTTCCGGTTATGCAATCAGGTGTTGGGGATACAGGGGAAGCATAATATCTCACCCAAATCTAGCAAATCCTACATCCAGCTGTATCCATCCTTCAACACATAACCGAGAAAAACTTCAGAAATCATTTCCCTCAACCTTCGAAAAGCATCCGTTATACGAGTTATTGCAATACTCCCGAACTCTCGCCCCAGTACTGGGTGGCATCGAGGTTATCTCACCAACAACTTCATAAAAGAGATTTTCGATGTCGGTGAAAACTCAGGTATTCCAGAATCTCAACGATAAAATTGTTACGACAACATCTCGGAGCTCAAATCCTCGGGACACTTCCACAACCCCTAAATGACAGGAGGCACCAAGAACAATGTTCTCGTCACAAATCGATTGGAACGATTCCAAGATACCCGCGTGATCCTAAAAAAAATTTAGTGAAATTTGAGAAGAGAAGAGTCAAAACTCTATGTCAGGATTCCTCACTAGAGCGATGAAGGGACTGGGGAGTAAAAAGAATTTCTAACTCTCCGATACATAATTCCTAAATGACTCAAAACATTTTTCTAGACTCAACAACACCAACGATTCGATCAAGCAGGGGGCTCCTAAGGTCGGGGAAGGCTCTGATACCAACTTGTAACGCCCTCGATGCGGCTATATCTCCTACGTGTCGAAGCACGACTTAGAGGCATAACCGCATTGAAAGCAATGTCGCAAGTAAGGTAATCTTCACAACAACCCATGCAAATAGATAAAAGGGGAAATGATACATAGTTGGCTAACACTCGCCACGTCACACAAATACATGAGTAGCATTACAAACATCCAATACACTCATGGCCCGACTACGGTACCAAAATAAAAGATCAACCCCCACATGCAACACGGTCCCCGATCGCCCCAACTGGGCACCACTACTGATCATCTGGGAAAGACACATAGTAACGACGAGAGTCTTCATCGAACTCCCACTTGAGCTCAAGCGCATCATCTGGAATGGTATCATCGGTCCCTGCATATGGTTTGGAAGTAACCTGTGAGTCACGGGGACTCAGCAATCTCGCACCCTCGCGATCAAGACTATTTAAGCTTATAGGTAAAGTAAGATATGATGTGGAGCTCCAGCAAGCGACTAGCATATATGGTGACTAACCTATTCGCAAAAGAGAGCGCGAAGAGAAGGCAAAGCACGGACGAAGAACTATGATAAAGAAGTGATCCTAGAAACAACCTACGTCAAGCATTAGTCCAACACCGTGTTCACTTCCCGGACTCCGCCGAGAAGAGACCATCACGGTTACACACGCGGCTGATTCATTTTAATTAAGTTAAGTTTCAAGTTATCTACAACCGAACATTAACAAATTCCCATCTGCCCATAACCGCGGGCACAGCTTTCGAAAGTTCAAATCCCTACAGTGGAGTCCCAACTTAGCCCATCACAAGCTCTCATGGTCAACGAACGATATTCCTTCTCCCGAGACATTCCGATCAGGCTCGTCATCCCGGTTACCAGACATCCTCGACGATGGTAAAACTAAACCAGCAACACCACCCAGATATGCCGACAAATCCCGATAGGAGCTACACATATCTCGTTCTTAGGGCACACCGGATGAGCAAGACGTCGGTTAGGCCAGCCCAGAGTTGCCCATGGTAGCCCCAGACATCGCTCAGTTGGACCAAAACTTAGAGAAGCACTGGCCCGGGGGGTTAAAATAAAGATGACCCTTGAATCCCCGAAACCCAAGGGAAAGATGCTAGGTGGCAAATGGTAAAACCAATGTTGGGCATTGCTGGAAGAATTTTATTCAAGGCGAACTATCAAGGGGTTCCCATTATAACCCAACCGCATAAGGAACGCAAAATCCGGGAACATAACACCGATATGACGGAAACTAGGGCGGAAAGAGTGGAACAAAACACTAGGCAAAAATGTCGAGCCTTCCACCCTTTACCAAGTATATAGATGCATTAAGATAAACAAGATGATATAGTGATATCCCAATAATAACCAATGTTCCAACAAGGAACGATCTCCAATCTTCACCTGCAACTAGCAACGCTATAAGAGGGGCTGAGCAAAGCGGTAACATAGCCAATCAACGGTTTGCTAGGACATGGTGGGTTAGAGGTTTGACATGGCAATTTGGGAGGCATGATAAGCAATTGGTAGGTATCGTTGCATAGGAATAGCAAAAGAGCGAGCATCTAGCAAGCAAGAGATAGAAGTGATTTCGAGGGTATGATCATCTTGCCTGCAAAGTTTTCAGAGTTGAATTGATCCTCTTAAGCAAACTCAACGGGCTCCTCATTCACGAACTCGTCTCCCGGCTCTACCCAAACAAGACGAACAAGAAAAAGGTACAAAATCAACCACGTGCAATGCTCAAACAACATGATGCAAACATGGTATGATATGCGGGATGTGGTATGTGATGCATATGCAAGATTTGACAAGGAATGATTGAACTTGGACTCAACTTGGAAATCCAAGAGTGCCACTGTAAAGGTGAGGTGATTTCAGTTGAAATCGATATAGAGATCACCGGAATCGGATGCACGGTTTGGAAATGGCAAGCAAAACGAATATGGCACCAGTCTGCGATAATCAGCAAGTGACCAACTAAGTGCATCAAGATAAATATGCTACAACACTCAAACATGGCAACAAAATACATGGCAGGGATCCACTCATGAAGCTTTACAAAAGATGAACACTGAGCTACGGCGAATTCATCCATTAACAGGTTCAAACAAGCATGGCAAATGTGCAATTGATAACAGATTTCAGACTTGGTGAAGTTAACACAAGTCTGGAATTTATCATCAGGAAGCATCCTTTAGAGCATGAAAACTACATGCTACATGAACTTAACATGGCAAAACATGGCATGGCATGAAGATACTCAAAGCACTTAACAAAAGTCCCTTAGTGACCTTGAGCCAAAAGGGATCAGAAAATACAATTGCAAGCATGTGAACATGGCAAAAACATAAACAGATATCTGACTTAGTGAAAAACTGCAGCATGCAAATCAGTTAACGAGTAGGCATGTTTACGAGCTCGATGCACTCACTACAGAGCATTGTATGACAAACTAATCATACACCCATCAAGAATAAATGGCATAGGAGCTAGGCATGGCAATAACAACAACATATCATGCACGGATCAATAGCAACATCCTCGGCAAAATCACTAATCATGTCAATAATCTGCCAGGATGTAACACCCCGGATATGATTTACCCAATTTGTACTCCAACTCTTGCCGTTTCCGGCTTTAAGTTATTTTATTTTCTCGGTTTCGGGTCTTTGTCTCCGTGTGTTGTTATCGTTGTCATGCATCTCATATCATGTCATCATGTGCATTGCATTTGCATACGTGTTCATCTCATGCATTCGAGCATTTCCCCGTTGTCCGTTTTGCATTCCGGCGCTTCGTTCTCCTCCGATGGTCATTTCTACCTTTATTTCGTGTGTGGGGATTAAACATTTCCGGATTGGACCGAGACTTGCCAAGCGGCCTTGGTTTACTACCAGTAGACCGCCTGTCAAGTTTCGTACGATTTGGACTTCGTTTGATGCTCCAACGGTTAACCGAGGCACCGAAAAGGCCTCGTGTGTGTTGCATCCCAACACCCTTCCAATTTGGCCCAAAACCCACCAAAACCCTCTCCATCATCTAGAGCGTTTGATCATGATCGCATGGCCGAAAACCGCAAATCATTTGGACTCTCCTAGCTCCCTCTATGCCTATATATACCTCCCCCATTCCAAATCTCGGATCCCCTCTCTCTAAACCCTAAAAATCGGATCTCCGCCACCGCCGGACACGTCCGGACGGAGCTGGACACGTCCGGATCCGCCACCGCCAGCCGCCGCCTGCCACGTGGCCTGCCGCCGCCTCCCACCGCCGCGGCCCGCCCAGCCCGAGGCCGGCCCCCGCGGCCCGAAGAGGCGCGCCGCCCCGAGCCTTCGCCCCGCCGCCGCCTTCCTCGTCGCCGGCGCACCCCGCCGCCGCGCGCCGGTCGCCGACCGCCTCCGCTGCCCGCCAGCTCGCTGGCCGCCGCCGCCAAGATGCCGCCTCGTCGCCTCCTCGCACCGGCAGACGCCGCCCGCGCCGCCCGCGGCCACCTCGGCGTCTGTGCCCGCCGGCGCCGCCTCCTCGCCGCCCCTCGTCGCCGGCAAGTGCCGCCCCAGCCGGACGTCTTCTTCTCCGGCGACCTCGAAGCTCCGGCCGACGAACCTCGTAGAGCGTGCCAGATCTGAGATCTAAAATCTCGAGGGTTGACTTTTTGCCCGAAACCCTAGTTCATATGCTCCTGTTCATCGTGCTATAACTTTGCATCCGTAGCTCCGTTCCGCGCATATAGCATACCAAAATGTTCGCCTCAGAGAGTACATCATTTCATTCCATTGTATCATTTTCATTTGGGTTCATATTGACACCCGAAATGCTGTTAGAAGAGGGCTACTTGAGATAATTGTCGGATCTGCTGCTATTTGTCATTTTTGCCATGATTATTGTGTGCATGATATGCCCTTGAGCTCTACATATGTTTTGTTAAGGGTTTTGCCATATTTTAAGAGGTGCAACCCATGTATTTTTGTGATGTGTGTGGTGACAAGCACAATATTGCAAAGTGAGGCACTTGGTAATGCTGAGTTCAGGGACTTAGCATTTCCACCAAGTCCTTGACCTGTTTATCTCATATGACTATATGTTCATGTTGTTTCCTAGTGATCCGTGCCTCTTTTGAGGATGATCAGTAAGGATGCTTTGTTAATCTTGTAGTGCTCTATCCATCCATGTATTTGTTTGCAATTATGGAGCACCCTAGCTTGAGTCAATCGAGCTCTACTTTTGCTACTTCGTGAATCCGGGCAGATTGTCTACTTGTTAGCAATTTTGCCGGGGATGTTGTAGTTGATCCGTGCATGCTATGTTATTGTTCTTGCCATGTCTAGCTTTCATTTTGTGTATTCTTGATGGGTGTATGCTTAGATTTTCATGACTTGCTCTGTAGTGAGTGCATCGAGCTCGTAAACATGCCTACTTGATATCTGTTTTCAGCATGTTCCAGTTTTCACTAAGTCTGAGAACTCATTATGTTTTTGCCATGTTCACATGCTTGCAAATGTATTTTCTGTTCCGTTTTGGCTCAAGGTCACTAAGGGACTTTTGTTAAGCTATTTGAGTAGCTCCATGCCATGCTTTACTTTGCCATGTTAAGGTCCTGTAGCATATAGTTTTCATGCTCCGAAGAGTACTACCTGATCTGAAATTCCAAACAAGTGTTAATTTCACTAAGTCTGAAATCTGTTTACCATATGCATTTTCGCCATGCTTGTTGGAACCTGTTAGTGGATGAATTGGCCGTAGCTCAGTGCTAGACTTTTGTTAAGCATCATGAATGAATCCCTGCCATGTATTTTTATGCCATGTTTGGGTGCTGTAGGATGTTCATCTTATTACATTTAGATGACTACTTGCTGTAAATCGTAGAACGTGGTCATATTTGAATTGCTTGCCATTTCCAAACCGTAACTCCGATTCCGGCGTTCTTTATATTGTTTTCAATCGATTTCATCTCATATTTCTAGTGGCACACTTGGAATCCCATGTTGAGGCCAGGTTCATGCATCCCTTGTCTAATCTTGCATTTGCATCCCGCATCGCATCCCGCATAGTATACCATCTTTGCATCATATTGTTTGAGCTTTGCACGTGGTTGATTGTGTTCCGTTTGCTTGTTTGTCTTGTTTGGGTAGAGCCGGGAGACGAGTTCGCTAACGAGGAGCCCGTTGAGTTCGCTTTCGAGGATCCAGTCAACTCTGACAACTTTGCAGGCAAGATGATCATACCCCCGAAATCACTACTATCTTTGCTATGCTAGATTGCTCGCTCTTTTGCTATGCCATGCTACGATGCCTACCACTTGCTTTCAAGCCTCCCAAATTGCCATGTCAAACCTCTAACCCACAATGTCCTAGCAAACCATTGTTTGGCTATGGTACCGCTTTGCTCAGCCCCTCTTATAGCGTTGCTAGTTGCAGGTGAAGATTGGAGGTCGTTCCTTGTTGGAACATTTATTTACTTGTTGGGATATCATTATATTGCCATGTTATCTTCATGCATCTATATACTTGGTAAAGGGTGGAAGGCTCGTCTTCTTGCCATAGTGTTTTGTTCCACTCTTGCCGCCTTAGTTTTTGTCATATCGGTGTTATGTTCCCGGATTTTGCGTTCCTTACGCGGTTGGGTTATAATGGGAACCCCTTGATAGTTCACCTTGATTAAAGCTTTTCCAAAAGTGCCCAAGCTTGGATTTACCATTTTCCACCAAGCCTCTTTTTCCCTTGGGTTTTCGGAGCCCGAGGGTCATCTTATTTTAACCCCCCCGGGCCAGTGCTCCTCTGAGTGTTGGTCCGAACCAGGCAGCCTGCGGGGCCACCTCGGGGAAACTCGAGGGTTGGTTTTACTTGTAGCTTGACCTATCTGAGTGTGCCCTAAGAACGAGATATGTGCAGCTCCTATCGGGATTTGTCGGCACATTCGGGCGGTGTTGTTGGTCTTGTTTTAACCTATGGAAGTGTCTTGAAGAACCAAGATACGGAGTCTGATCGGAACGTCTCGGGAGGAGTTCTATTCCTTCGTTGACCGTGAGAGCTTGTCATGGGCTAAGTTGGGACTCCCCTGTAGGGATTTGAACTTTCGAAAGCTGTGCCCGCGGTTATGGGCAGATGGGAATTTGTTAATGTCCGGTTGTAGATAACCTGAACCTTAACTTAATTAAAATGAATCAACCGTGTGGGTTACCGTGATGGCCTCTTCTCGGTGGAGTCCGGGAAGTGGACACGGTGTTGGAGTAATGCTTGCCGCAGGTTTTCCCTCTTTAGTTATGCGTTCGCGCTTTGCCTCCTCTTCTCGCTCTATTTTGCGAACAGGATAGCCACCATACATGCTAGTCGCTTGCTCCAGCTCCACTTATTTTTGCCTTGCCTTACCTATAAGCTTAAATAGTCTTGATCGCGAGGGTGCGAGATTGCTGAGTCCCTGTGGCTCACAAATTACTATTACACCAGATGCAGGGCCTGATGATTCCTCTCTAGGTGACGCGCTTGAGCTCAAGTGGGAGTTCGACGAGGACTCTCAATGATACTATGTTTCCTTTCCTGATGATCAGTAGTGGTGCCCAATTGGGGTGATCGGGACCGTGTCGCATGTTGGGTTGTCTTTTATTTTGGCACCGTAGTCGGGCCATGAGTGTTTTGGATGATGTAATGTTATTTATGTACCTTGATTGACGTGGCGAGTGTAAGCCAACTATGTTATCTCCCCTTTTATTATCTATATTACATGGGATGTTGTGAAGATTGCCTAACTTGCGACATATGCCTTCAATGCGATTATGCCTCTAAGTCGTGCCTCTACACGTGGGAGATATATTCGCATCGAGGGTGTGACACAGGATTCACGAAATAGTAAAAGTAGAGCTCGATTGGCTCAATCTAGGGTGCTCCATAAATGCGAACAAATACATTGATGGATAGAGACCACAATATTAACAAATCATCTCTACTGATCATCCTCAAAAGAGGCACGGATCACTAGGAAACAACATGAGAAATTCAAAGTTCCTGAAATCAGCATTACCGATTACGCTACTTTGCAAGCTTGTGCTAGTCACCACAAGTATCACAAAAATACATGGCAAGCACCACTGTAAAGATGGCATGGCATATAACAAAACACATGTAGAGCTCAGGAGCATAACATGCACACATTAATCATGGAAAAAATGACAAATAGCTATTTGATGAAACATATCTGCCAAATTTACCACATAGCCCTCTTACAACAGCATTTCGGGCATCAAGATGAGCTCAAATGAAAATGATGCAATGAGATGAAATGATGTACTCATCGAGGCGAACATTTTGATATGCTACACGCACAAATCATATCTACGATGAGAGAGTTACGACATGATGAAAAAGCCTAAAAAATTAGGGTTACGGGATAAAAGTCAATCGCGTGCAAAGATCCCAGATCTGGATCTGACGCTTAACACTGTTCACCGGTGCACGGATTTTGAGGAACCACCGGAGGAGATAGGAGTGCCGGAATGCAAAACGGACAACGGGGAAAATGCTCAGATGCATGAGACGAACACGTATGCAAATGCAATGCACATGATGACATGATATGAGATGCATGACAAAGACAAAAACGCAAACGAGACAGAAACCCGAACTCGAGGAAAATAAAATAACTTCGGCCGGAAACGGCAAGAGTTGGGATACATATAAGGTAAATTACATCTGGGGTGTTACATCATGGCCGCGACTCACCACGGCTACAATGTCCTCAAGATGCCAGGAAGCGGCGGCATCATCACGATTGTTTGCGATGAAAAGGATGCGGTTTGCTCCGTCGAGCGCGCCTACCAAGCTGCGGTTGTCGAGAAACCAGATGACGAAGCAGCCATCTACCCATCGGAGGTCATCCCCAAGAAGAAAAAAGCAGCTGCTCCACCGAGGATCTCAGGAGGATGGGGCGTCCTGCGATCGTGCCTCAGGCCCCGCGCCCACTGATGGGGCGCCTTCCCCTCTCGCATAGGAAGGCGCGCCCGTCGCCGCTCTCAAGTTGGACTCGAGGACTCTCCTCTATAGGGCCTCAGACCTGGCCAACATCACGAGGGAGGCATTTGGGCACCATATGGAGGCGTGCTTCGACACGCGCTTCCGCGAGAAGAGCGTAGGGCGCGAGACGCCAGGTGCTCAGGAGTTCATTGCCAAGGCGATCGAGGAGCTTCTAGAGGCAAGAGCCATGCGAGGCGAGCATCACCCCGCACCACCCAGCGAAGCTCCCGCCCCTGATGTAGGCAGAGAGCCACCCGTCTGCGTGATCGTTACAGGGCTCAATAGAGCCGCGTCCCAGGAGGCCTTCTGGCCGTCTCACATCGGCTGGTGCGAAGGCTCCCTTGATAGCTACGTGCGCATGCCCTTAGGCCTGTTGAATGCAGCATCTGCGCACCAGTGCCACATGCGGGCCGTCTTAGAGACTCACGAGGCCAGGCGCAGGATGGTCCATACGGAGGAGGTGATGGACCCTCCCGAGCCCCCCGGGCCTCCAGAGGCTTCTGCGGCAGGCGTCTTCAGCTACTCCAACACTTCTTCAGCAACGATGCTAGGTGACCTTTTGGCTTGTTTAATTGGGGGCGCCCCTCAGGCTGCATTGTCCCCAAGCTCTTTGGGCCCGTCCCTGCGGCGTGTATCATTTTGCGCATATTTCAGAACTAGCCTTAACCTCTAATGAGTTGCTTTATGTTATCACATGTCTATCCGGTGCTTTGCCGCCATGAACGTCGTACGCCCTTACAAACCCGCCCGCGACCGCCTCATGATTAAGGACTGGCACGGCGTCTGTGCCTGGGTCCGTGCCTGGAGCGTCGCTAAACCCAAGTGCCTAAGCTCTGTCTCACGGGCCAGCTCCCACGCACGTCTCCTCCCATCGTACTTTGTGCCTTGTTATTGCATGAGCTAATCAACAGCGGATGAGTTCGGTCGCACGACCCGGTGCCTCGCCGTCGCGGGAGCCGCGCGCCGGTTGTCTTTCTTCAGTATTTTCGCATGAGAAGACTGGGCACGTTGTCTGTGCTCGGCTCCGTCCCTGCAACATCCACAAACCCAACGGCTCAGCTCTGTTTGGCGAGTCGGCATGTTCACGTCACCTCCTGGGGTTGTTGGTGTTTGGCCTTCTCATGCGATATGCTCCAGAGATTCACTCGGCATAGGCTACCTGACCATCTCGCGGGACCCTTGCAAATGTTTCGAACCGAAATCCAGGCCAACCCGCCTTGAGGTAGGGCATCGCGAGGCCCGCGCTAGCTCACGATTGCCCATACACACCTCTTCCAGTCCTGCCGTGCAAGCCACGTGCCAGGACGGGGTTGTACATGACACGGAGTCTCCCCTTAGAGGGAGCTCCCACACACGTACCAGTGGAAGCCCCATGCTCCGGTTGGCGGACGACACGGTCGAGGAGTGGCTATGCCCGTGCAAGAGCGGAAGCACCATGCTCCGCACTAGTGAATAAACAACTGAGGGCACCTTAGCGGTTGAAGTAACCTCACGAGACCCTCCTCGCTTGTTGCTCAGCCTCACTGCACAGCTTCCCTCGCAAGGGTCATGCGAGGGGGCTGGGCACGGGGGCTATGCTCTGGTCACGTCTAGCATATACCACCTCACCAGGTCCCTCGGATTTGGTCTTCCCACGTCCCTCTCAAGCGAAAGCCAGGGAGGAAAGGTATGGACAGCTGTTCGTACATCAAGGGGGACCCCTGAGCACCGCGACTTAGGAGCCTCTCTGGTCACATAGCCCCTCACCCCTTGGTCTCGTCCTGGTGATCCGGACGTCCCCAACGACGACTGAGGTATGCGCGGGGCCGGGCCCTCCTGACGCAGAACACTAAAAATGATGCTCACGTCTCCTGTCAGTGTTGTTCGTATGTCACGGGGGACCACGGAGCATTGTGACTCAGGGGCCTCACTATTCACATAGACCATGACCCCCTGGTCTCGTCCTGGTGATCCGGACGCCCCAACGGCGGCTGAGGTATGCGAAGGGCCGGCACCTGTCGATGTAGAACACTAAAAGAAAATAGAAAGGAAACCGCGGAGTCCTAGCAAATTATTACATAACAAATTGTCTCTTAAAGTTGAAAGCAAAAGTTTTCACGCCTCCACAAGGCACGGTAAATGTCACAGGGTTAAAACGGGAGGAAGTGCCGCCTACGAACTTCTTCTTCAGCCTTGGACGCCGCCGTCGCTTGCGTGGGGGGGGAGCGTCGTGAACAACGTCACTGCTGTCCTCGCCACTGGCCCCGATCGTGGGGTTAGCGCAGAGGAACTTTTGCAGTAGGGCCTCCACCTGGTTCTCCATGGCCTCGGCGGCAGTGTCGCGGAACTCAGGGACCATAGGTTGGAGTAGCGCGCCAAGGTCGAAGGATGGGTCCCGAAGGTGGAGGTGGCTGAAGATGCGCGTCGCGGCCAATGTAAAAAGCGCGTGGCTCTCCCCCTCCACCATGGTGCCCTGTAACACCCTCGATGCGACTATAGCTCCCACGTGTCGAGGCATGACTTACAGACATAATCGCATTGAAGGCATATGTCGCAAGTTAGGCAATCTTCACAACATCCCATGTAATATAGATAATAAAAGGGGAGATAACATAGTTGGCTTACACTCGCCACGTCAATCAAGTACATAAATAACATTACATCATCCAAACACTCATGGCCCGACTACGGCGCCAAAATAAAAGATAACCCAACATGCAACATGGTCCCGATCACCCCCAACTGGGCACCACTACTGATCATCAGGAAAAGAAACATAGTATCGTTGAGAGTCCTCGTCGAACTCCCACTTGAGCTCAAGCGTGTCTCCTGGAGTGGAATCATCAGGCCCTGCATCTGGTGTAATAGTAATCTGTGAGCCACAGGGACTCTGCAATCTCGCACTCTCGCGATCAAGACTATTTAAGCTTATAGGTAAGGCAAGGTAAAAGTATATGTGGAGCTGCAGCAAGCGACTAGCAAATATGGTGGCTAACTTATTCATAAAAGAGAGCGAGAAGAGGAGGCAAAGCGCGAGCGAGAAACTAGAGAACAACCTACGCAAACATTACTCCAACACCGTGTCCCCTTCCCGGACCCCGCCGAGAAGAGGCCATCACGGTAACACACTCAGTTGATTCATTTTAATTAAGTTAAGGTTCAAGTTATCTACAACCGGACATTAACAAATTCCCATCTGCCCATAACCACGGGCACGGATTTCGAAAGTTCAAATCCCTGCAGGGGAGTCCCAACTTAGCCGATGACAAGCTCTCACGGTCAACGAAGGAATAGACCTCCTCCCAAGACGTTCCGATCAAACTCGGTATCTCGGTTCTTCAAGACACTTCGACAGGTTAAAACAAGACCAGCAACACCGCCCGAATGTGCCGACAAATCCCGATAGGAGCTGCACATATCTGTTTCTCAGGGCACACTCAGATGAACACTATGTACAACTAGAACCAACCCTCGAGTTGCCCTGAGGTGGCGCTGCAAGTGGCTCTATTTGGACCAACACTCAGAGGAGCACTGGCCCGGGGGATTTTAAAATAAGATGACTCTCGGGCTCCGGAAACCCAAGGGAAAAAAGAGGCTAGGTGGAAAATGGTAAAACCAAGGTTGGGCATTGCTAGAAAAGCTTTAATTAAGGCGAACTATCAAGGGGTTCCCATTATAACCCAACCGCGTATGGAACGCAAAATCCGGGAACATAACACCGATATGACGGAAACTAGGACGGCAAGAGTGGAACAAAACACTAGGCGAGAGGCTGAGGCTTCCACCCTTTACCAAGTATATAGATGCATTAAGATAACAAGATAATATAATGATATCCCAACAAGTAAATAAAAGATCCAACAAGGAACGGGCTCCAATCTTCACCTGCAACTAGCAACGCTATAAGAGGGGCTGAGCAAAGCGGTAACATAGCCAATCAACGGTTTGCTAGGACAAGGTAGGTTAGAGGTTTGACATGGAAATTTGGGAGGCTTGAAAGCAAGTGGTAGGCATCGTAGCATTGGCATAGCAAAAGAGCGAGCAATCTAGCATAGCAAAGATAGTAGTGATTTCGAGGGTATGATCATCTTGCCTGCACAGTTGTCAGAGTTGACTGGATCCTCGAAAGCAAACTCAACGGGCTCCTCATTAGCGAACTCGTCTCCCGGCTCTACCAAAACAAGACAAACAAGCAACAAGGACATAATCAACCACGTGCAAAGATCAAACAATATGATGCAAAGATGATATGCTATGCGGGATGCAATCGGGATGCATATGCAAGATGTGACAAGGAATGCATGAACCTGGCCTCAACTTGGAAATCCAAGTGTGCCACTGGAAATATGAGATGAAATCGCTTGAAAACTATATAAAGAACGTCGCAATCGGAGTTATGGTTTGGAAATGGCAAGCAAATCAAATATGACACCGGTCTGCGGTTTACAGCAAGTAGCCATCTAAATGCAATGAGATGAACATGCTACAGCACCCAAACATAACAAAAAAATACATGGCATGGATGCATTCAATATGCTTAACAAAAGTATAGCACTGAGCTACGGCTAATTCATCCATTAACAGGTTCAAAAAAGCATGGCAAAAATGCATATGGCAAACAGATCTCAGACTTAGTGAAATTAACACTTGTCTGGAATTTCAGATCAGGTAGCCCTCTGCGGAGCAACAAAACTATATGCTACAGGACCTGAACATGGCAAAGTAAAGCATGGCATGGAGCTACTCAAAGAGCTTAACAAAAGACCCTTAGTGACCTTGAGCCAAAAGGGATCAGAAAATACAATTGCAAGCATGTGAACATAGCAAAAACATAACCAGATCACAGACTTAGCGAAAACTGGAGCATGCTGAAACATAACTCAAGTAGGCATGTTTACGAGCTCGATGCACTCACTACGGTGCAAGTCATGACCAACTAAGCATACATCTATCAAGAACACACAAAATGCAAGCTATAGATGGCAAGAACAATAGCATAGCATCGACGGATCAACTACAACATCATCGGCAAAATTGCAAACAAGTTGACAATCTGCCCAGATTCACAAAGTAGCAAAAGTAGAGCTCGATTGGCTCAAGCTAGGGTGCTCCATAATTGAAAACAAAGACATGGATGGATATAGCACTACAAAACATCCTTACTGATCATCCTCAAAAGAGGCACGGATCACTAGGAAACAACATGAACATATGGCCATATAAGATAAACAGCTCAAGGACTTTGTAGAATTGCTAAGACCCTGAAAACAGAATTACCAAGTGCACCACTTTGCAAGATTGTTCTAGACACCACACACATCACAAAAATACATGGGTTGCACCTCTGGAAAGATGACAAAACCCTTAACAAAACATATGTAGAACATCCGGGCATATCATGCACACATTAATCATGGCAAAAATGACAAAAATCTAAATGGAGTAGCAGATCTGACAATTATCTCAAGTAGGCCTCTTCTAACAGCATTTCGGGAAACAAGATGAACTCAAATGAAAATGATGCAATGGAATGAAATGCTATACTCTCTGAGATGAACATTTTGATATGCTATATGCCAAAAACGGGGTTACGGATGCGGAGATACAAGGCTATGAACAGGAGCACTTGGGCTATGAAAAACCGGGGACTTCGTGAAAAAAAACAACCTCTCTCAGATCTAGGGTTTTCATGGAATCCGAGGCAAGGTCGGGGCACTGTTCACTGGCGGGGAGGGAGCTCACCGGAGTCGGCGTGACGGCGGGGAGGCGGCGGGGCGAGGCCGGTGGCCGGAGCCGGCGTTAACGGCGGGGAGGCGGCGTGGTCGCCGGGCGCCGAGCTCGCCGGCGCGGCGAAGCTAGGCGGCGGCCGGCACGCGGTGGAGGCGGCGGCATCGCGGGCGCGGTCGGGCGACGCGGAGGGAGGATGGTGGCGGCCGAGGCTTCGGGCCGCGGGGGCCGGCGTTGGGCCGCGCGGGCCTCGGCGGCGGTGAGTTTGGCGGCTGTGACGTGGCAGGCGGCGAGTGGCTGGCGGAGGTGTGTCCGGCGCGGTGCGGACAATGTCCGGCCGCGCGGAGATGATTTATAGGGTTTTCGAGGGGGGAGGAGAATGAGATTTTTAGGGGATCTTTATGTAGGCATAGGAGGAGCTAGGAGAGTCCAAATGAGGTGCGGTTTTCGGCCACGCGATCGTGATCGAACGATCTAGATGATGGAGAAGGCTTAGGTGGGTTTTGGGCCAAATTGTAGGGGTGTTGGGCTGCAACACACACGAGGCCTTCTCGGTCCCTCGGTTAACCGTTGGAGTATCAAACGAAGTCCAAATGATACGAAACTTGACAGGCGGTCTACCGGTAATAAACCAAGGCCGCTTGGCATGTCTTGGTCCAATCCGGAAATGCTTAATTCCCACACACGAAAGCAAGCTAGAAATGACCACCGGAGGAGAACGAAGCGCCGGAATGCAAAACGGACAATGGGGAAAATGCCCGAATGCATGAGATGAACACGTATGCAAATGCAATACACATGATGACATGATATGAGATGCATGACAACGATAACAACACACGGAGACAAAAACACGAACCCGAGAAAATAAATTAACTTAACGCCGGAAACGGAAGAGTTGGAGTACAAATTGGGAAAGTTACATCTGGGGTGTTACATGCCCAGTCCGACGACGATGCCCTCGAGTGACATGGCGACCTTGGGGATCAGCCCGGCGAGACCATCCTCCGGAGTTGCTAGCGGTTCCTCGTACCCTTCCCCATAAAGGGTCTGTAGTGCCGTGCAGGACCTCAGCTCGAAGGAGACAAAGGTTTCGCGCCCCACAGCGGCCGCCTTTCAGCCGCGTCCTGTGACTTCTCCATGGCCTCCAACCGGGCCTTCTCCTCAGAGACAAGCTTGGTGTGGGACACCTGGGCCATCTCCGTCTCTTCCTCCAGCTTCCCAAGCGGGGCCTATTCCTGGGCTACCTGCTCCAGCTCGGCATCGCGGTCGACGAGCGCAGTCTGTCGGGCCTGGTGCTCGTCCTCAAGCCGACGGGTGTGGGCGGCCTACTCTTTGTAGAGGGCCTTCACCTCAGCCTCCACCGTGCAGCAACGCTCCTTGCGAGACGCTACGTTAGTCAGCGGTGCATCGCGAGCTGTTGTGGCCTCACCGGCCTCCTTCCTGCCCTCCACTATGGCAGCCTCGGCCTTGCCCCAAGCCATCCTGATAGACGAGTTGGCTTCGACCACCCCTAGATCAGCCCCAGACGCCCGTCACCACGCGTCGGTCGACGGCCTGAAGATCAGTCCGGAGTTGGTCCAGCGTGGCAAAGGCATCCTCCAAAGTGTTGGGCCTGGTACAGGAGCCATGGTCACGTAGCGCGAGGGCTTGAGGAGGAGGTGGGACCGATGCCTGGACTGGCGCCACCAGAGCAGCAAGGGTGGCAGGGGGCTGTGGAGCCCTCAAACCCCCCGTGAGTGCGTTAGGGACCAGCGCCCCCGGAGTCTGTTGGGCCACGGAAGCGATCTCCTCCCGAGGCCTCACCACCAAGCTTCGAGGGGCGCGTTCCGTCATAGGAGAACGTGAGGCAGCCTCTTCCGCCCTTGCCAGGGATGCCGCGTCCACGGCAGGTGGCGGGGCCTCGAAGGACATGGCCTCCTCCTTCCTTCTCTTCACCACCAGCTTCAGTATGGCCACCAGGAGGAGAATATCGTGAGCATGGCATCAGGAATGGAAGCAAAAACTAGGTAAATTGCTTACTCATCATCGGCGACGTACACCCTCCTCTTGGCCAGGAGCGTGGCGCCCCTGGCCTTCTTGAGCGCGGGTGTCGGATTCGGGGTTCCGTGGACTCTTGAGAGGTTCAAACTATGGGGTGCGTGCGAAGAAATCTTCCTTCCTAGTTTGCCTGCCCACCGATCCTACAGCCTAGCTCGATGAACCTAATGAACGAGAGACATAGCAGTTTACCTAGGTTCAGGCCACCTTTCTGTGGAAAACCCTACTCCTATTTGTGGTGGATTGGCCTCAAGGGGCTGCAGACGAACTAGTATAAGGGTCGAACAGCCTCCGGAGGAGAGGTGTTCTTGTGCTCGATGAGCTGGTGGTTGAGGGGATGATCTTTTTGATCCGTCCCCCCTATGGTGGTGGCTATGTCCTATTTATAATGGCCTTGGTCCTCTTCCCAAATGCCAGGAAGGAAGGGATCCTGACAAAAGTAGTCTTCACCTGCAAAGCTCCTAGCCGTGACGTCGTGGTGAACTTCGCGATGACCTCCATCCTGCCGTCCTAGTGGTCTTGGTCTTGTTGCACCAGAATGGAAACCTTAGCTGATTCCTCGGGACTCCGCACCCGCGCTTGCCTCCTTAGCACAAAAGAGGAAACTGGCACACTGCGCCCGCTGGCGCCCGACTGGCATTGGTCATCCATGGCTCACATCATCCAAACCTCGCGAGGTGCACCTTACATAGATATCTCTGCTCCTCGGGAGCCAGCCTATCAAAGCCGCCCCCAGGGAAGTCTTGGTGTTATCCGCCTCACAAGGCTTGGCCCCTCGCGAGGGTCTTGAGTTGTCGATGTTGAAGCTAGGCGATAGCGGGCTGTCGACAGAGGTACGTCGTTGGCTGCAGGCATGCAAGTCTGGGTACCCCCATTCCCAAAACACCGGCAATAGCCCCCTGGCCCAAGGCACGCTTGAACTTGGCTTTTAGGTGAAGCCGAAGGGCAAGTGTAGAGCGCCATGGGCCCTAATCGCCTGGAGCCTTGGTCAGCGCGTGGCCATTGATGGGATGTGTGCGCCTCGACATCCCCATGCCGCCTCAGCAACCGTATGACTTGACGAGAACTTGCTGCATGCAGAGAGACCATCATTGCATGAGATCATGGAAGCCGGCGGTTGGCCTTCCTCTAGCTATAAAGGAGGGGAGGGGCAGAGCCCCCTTTGCTCATCTTCGTCTTCTCGCCACTCGCTCCTTCTTATTCCTTCTTTCCTCGCCATCTTGTCGTAGCACCCATGGCGTTGACGAGGAAGTTCTCCTCTATCGAGAAGTGGAAGGCTCCCAAGGAAGGGCCCGGCTCACCGCCTCCCAAGAGAGGGTGAGGTCGCCCCCGAAAGCACCCCGTGACTCCTATGGTGGCTCCTCGAGGGCGCGCGCGTGCCTCGAGTGGCCGTGGCGGTGCTTCATCTCGCGGCAGGAGCCACTAGGGGCAAGGCAGCCCCTGCGATGGAGGGAGGGGCGCCCTAGTCATTCGGCCTCCTCGGTCGCGCTTCCATTCGGTGGAGGTGCTTCCGGAGTTTGTTGTTTGGTCGGAGAGGCCGACCAGC
The DNA here is from genome assembly GCF_003073215.2 of Triticum urartu. NCBI lineage: Eukaryota > Viridiplantae > Streptophyta > Magnoliopsida > Poales > Poaceae > Triticum > Triticum urartu. The sequence continues at coordinate 248,009,012 of NC_053023.1, forward strand.
ACCTGGATCCCGCTCCCTTGCTTTTTCATGGGTGAGCTGCTGGTCGCGGGCCTTAACGGCCTTTGGCTGCAGGCTGACGGCTGCTGCAACAAGGCTTCATGGGTCGGGGTCGAAGTTTTCGCCGCCGGGAACGTGTCCTTGACCTTCGGCTGGCAGGCGTTTGCCCGCGCGTGCGGCCTGGGCGGGTGGTGTACGCTCCACTTCAAGTACGACAACGTTCAGACCCTCTACGTGATGGTGTTTGGAGAAGACGACCGTCGCGCAGGGTGCTGCCCCAAAGACGGCGGCGACGATGAGCTTGGCCTTGACAACAACCATGATGATGCTGAGTGTGACCTTGCCCTTGGCAACGGCCGCGGCTAATCCTCCTCCAGCGAGAGCACCAGCAGTGGCGGCTACGACTAGCCGCCACATCGCCGGGCTTGCTTAGAAGAAGGTGGCGGATTGTATCGTCATCACGCTCTAGTGATGCGGGAGGAAGGCTCGGGCTGAGACTGAGGGCCTCCGGAGGACGGCTTCCGGAGCTGCTGTGGTCACGCAGGACACTTTTGTTTAGCCTTTCCTTTCTCCTGCGTTTTGAAAAAAGTAGAAGGCCCTATCGGGGCGTGTAATGAACAATGACACTTGTGCCACTATGCTATGCTTATTATTTTCGTGTTGTGCCACGATACCCTATGTTTCGAGTGAGTGAGGTAGGATGACTTAGCTTGATACACTCGTGGTAGTTTCGTGTCTCATGAGGGCGCGCCTCTTGGCATCTGGTGAAGCCCCCTTGGTACTGACATTAGGAGCCGTTAACCTCGGGAGGCATCATAAAGCTTCAGAGTTGTTACAAAGCTTGGTGGGACGCCTTGCTCTTCCTTGCGCAAGCCCTTAGGCATCAGCTAGCTCCGGCTTAGTGCACCACGTCGCGCTGCCCAATGGCACAAACTAAAGGGGAGGCGCATGTCCAGAAGCTTGTTCGAGATTTTCTCGCGAGGATAGTAAAAGCCAAGGACTTGAGGGACAGGGCTATGGCGAAGTGTGTTTGCAGCACGGGGCTAGCCCGATGCGCACGCACACACCTGCCCAGCCCCCGCGCACGAGACGCGCGAGGAAGAGCAACGGGCAACTTCCGCTCCTCCTGGGCCAAGATTGAAGGGAAAGAGAGAAGACGAAAGGGAAATCCAACTTGGCAATCGAAAATGCGAGAACTCCAAATTCCATTTAAAGGGGTGCAAACCAACTACAGAAAGCAGGAAAATGAATAGCCGCGTCCGGCACCTAGACTAGTCTTCTCACCAGTGCGGAGCTAAGTGTTGCCACTAAGACATGGGAGGGAGCCCATGAGGCCCGAGGGCGGCTCTCCGGAGACTCCGGGGCGTGTACAGCCCCACTCATTATTACGTGAGAGTGTCACGAGTGGAGACCTTAACAGGCACTAGGCCTTGCTTCATGGGTAGAAATTCCTGAGGTGCTGGATGTTCCAAGCGTTCTGGATGGGGATCCCGTCCTGCATCGCCAGGTGTGTGGTGCCAGGCCTGGAGACACGGCGACCCTAAACGGGCCGTCCCACATGGGTGAGAGCTTATGCAGCCCTTCCCTAGAGAGCACCCACATTAGGAAAAGATCACCCACCTCTAGCGTCGTGGAGTAGACGTTGCGGCAATGGTACCGCCGCAGCGCCTGTTGGTACCTTGCCGCCGGAGCAAGGCTTAGCAGGAGGGTTCCTGCCCCAGCACGACGTCTATCCCTTGCGAGGCATCCTGGCATGCCTCATCAAACACCGAGACCCATGCGCAGCGATGCTTGACCTCATGTGGGAGAACCGCTTTGGCTCCATAGACAAAGAAGAAAGGAGTCTCATCAGTCGGCTTGGTCGCGGTGGTGCGGATGGACCACCGCATGGACTGGAGCTCATCCAACCAGCCTCTTTCGCAGCCCTCGAGCTTCTTCTTGAAAGTTCTTGACCTGAGTCCCCTCAGAACCTCCGCGTTGGCCAACTCGGCTTGGCCATTGCTCCTGGGGCGCGCCACCTATGCGTAGCATATCTACGTTTCAAGGTTAGTATAGTATGTTTTGAAGAGGTTACTAGTGAACTGTGAGCTGTTGTCGGTGATGATGCGATTGGGGACCCTGAACCGGCTCACGAGGCCCTTGATGAACTTGACCGTCAAGCCAGCTGGGACGGTGCGGATGGGCGCTCTGGGGAATGGGCCCAAGATGTCTATCCCCCAGACCGCAAACGGCCATGAGAGCGGGATGGTCTAGACGCCCTGAGCAGGTTGGTGGATTTGCTTGGCATGGAACTGGAAGGCTTCATAAGTTCTCACCAGCTTGGCCACCTTGCTGAGCACCATGGGCCAATAGAATCCGCTGCGGAATGCCTTGCCCACTGAGGTGCATGCTGATGAGTGGTGCCCGCAGTCTCCGATGTGTATGTCAGTTAACAGCTCACACCCCTACTCCTTGGAGATGCATCACAAGGAAACATCGCTCGGTCGTTTTCAGTAGAGCTCATCGTCCCGAATGCAGTAGGTAGTAGCCTGCCGAGCCACACACTCCGCGTTTTCCTCCTTCTCTGGTAGGGTTCCCTGAAGCAGGTACGCTTTGAACTCTTTGGTCCAGCACCCCTCCTAAGGCTCGAGCGCGAGGAGCAAACGCACTCCCGAGGTCGGGCCGCAAGCAGGGGCTCCTGAGAGGGGCGCTGGTGGGAGCTCTTCCTGGGGCGGTGTTGGGCCCGCAGTAGGAGGTGCTGTTGAGGGCTTGAGGAGCCGCTCCTCGAAGATTCCTGGCTCCCGAGGCAAGTGTCGGGACGCCCTCTTGGCGATGTCACCCGCTTCCTTTTCCGTGCTGCGTGGCACATGCTACAATTCCATACCCAAGAATTGCTTCTCGATTTTGCGTACCTCCGCCAGGTGCCTCGCTTCTTGGAGAGAGGGATCAGCCCTCGCCTACTTCGGCCCATGGAACATCGGTCCATTCCGCCACAAAATCGGCGAGTGTCGCCCCCATTATGACCCTGGTGGTGCTGAACTCCAATTGGAATACTTGCAATTTGATGTTCCATGACTCTCCCCGCGGCATTTGGGCTACGGAGCACCTTTCCAGGTGTTAAGCTAAGACGACCTTGATGGGGTGGCCTTGGAAGTAGTGGCATAGCTTGCGGGAGGCAACAAGGAGCGCGAGCAAGAGCTTCTGTGGCATGGGATAGCACGCCCACTTGTCATTTGGCACCGTGCTGACAAAGTACACCAGGTGCTCAACGAGGGCGAAAATGTTGGTGGAGGCTTGCACCTCCTGAGGCTGGGGGACCTCAGGAGCTTGGTCGCTTGTTGGGGCAGCCGCGGCCTCAAGAGCATCGTCCTGTGCGGCCTGGTTGTCTCTTGGCGCCGTCGAGGTTTCAGTGGTGCCATCCTGGAGCTGCGCCATCTTGGTGGGGCGCGTAGCGTCGCTCGGCGGGCCCCCATCCCGGCACCCTTCTGGGATAGCCACTAGTGTCGCGATAGCTGAGTGAGGCGTGGCGGCCAGGTATAGCACCAGGGGCTCCATAGGACGCAGTGCTACCATCACCGGCGGGATGGTGAGGTATTTCTTGAGATCTTTGAACGCTGCGTCAGCCTCCGGGGTCCACTCGAACGGGCCCTTCTTTTTCATCAGCTTGAAGAAAGGGAAGGTGTGCTCCCCCAGCTTGGAGATGACGTGCCCTAGCGAGGTTACACAACCCGCCAGTTTTTTTCATTTCCTTGAGAGTCTGTGGTGGGCTCATCTCTTCTATCACCTTGACCTTCTCTGGATTTGCCTCAATTCCCATGTGCGACACGAGAAAACCCAGCAACTTACCGGAGGGGATGCCAAACTCACATTTCTCCGGGTTGAGCCATGATACATCTCCAACGTATCTATAATTTTTTTCATTGTTCCATGCTATTGTATTGTCAATCTTGATGTCTTATAATCATATTCTAGTCAATTTATATCATTTTTTGGAACTAACTTATTGACATAGTGCCAAGTGCTAGTTGTTGTTTTTTCCATGTTTTTTACATCGTGGAAAATCAATATCAAACGTAGTCCAAATGCCACGAAACTTTACGGAGAATTTTTACGGGCCAAAAGGAACACAACAGGCCATGGCTGCACCTGGGGGTGCCCTGAGGGGGCACAACCCACCAGGGCACGTCAGGAGGCCTAGGCGCGCCCTGGTGGGTTGTGCCCACCTCGGGTGCCCCCGGACCTCCACTTTGCTCTATAAATACCCAAGTATTCCCAAAACCCAAGGGGAGTCGACAAAATATTGATCCAGTCACCGTAGAGTTCATAACCACCAGATCCAATCTAGACACCATCTCGGATGGGGTTCACCACCTCCATTGGTGCCTCTCCGATGATGCATGAGTAGTTCTTTGTGGACCTTCGGGTCCATATTTAGTAGCTAGATGGATTCCTCTCTCTCTCTCTCTCTCTTCATTCTCAATACAATGGTCTCTTGGAGATCCATATGATGTAACTCTTTTGCGGTGTGTTTGTTGGGATTGATGAACTTTGAGTTTATGATCAGATCTATCTTTTTATATCCATGAAAGTATTTGAGGTTCTTTGATCTCTTTTGTGCATGCACTACAAAAAAATACACTTCCGTGATGATACGTGTTTGTCACAGTAGGTCACGTTTTCTGTCATGCATGTACATCCATGACAAATTTATGACAGAATCAAGATACTCATACCTGTGCTGTCATAGAAGTGTTCCATGACATTACCAAAATTATCATCACGGGAGTGTCCACTTCCATGCCGATAAATTGCGCGTCACAGAAGTACTTTCGTCAAGGGTGACCGACACGTGGCATCCACCGTAACAGAATGCCGTTAAGCTATCAGGTCCGGTTTTGGATCTGATAACCCGTTAACAGCCCGGACCAATGGGGATTTTCCACGTGTAGAATCATCATTGGCTGTAGGAAACACGTGTCAGCTCCATGTTGGCACAGGTTTCACTGATCCAATGGGCGAGATGCGCCTATCATATGTTAACACGTGCACCGGCCCAAAAGTGGCCCATAAAGTTTAAATGGGACGGCCCAACTAATGGCCCACAAGATTTTGCGGACCGTTATGGGCCGGCCTAGCTAAAGTCCCACAAGATTTTGCGGGCCATAATGGTCCGGCCCTGGTAAAGGCCCACAAGATTTTTGCGGGCAATAATGGGCCGGCCCAGGTGAAGGCCCACAAGATTTTTGTGGACCATAATGGGTCGGCCCAGCTAAATGCCCACGAGAATTCGCCGACATTAATGGGTCGGCCCAGCTGTAGGGCCACAGGATTTTGAGGACCCTAGTAGGTCGGCCCATTAAATGGCTGCCTTGTATTGGGCCAAATGCCGGCCCATATTTGATTCGGTCTATTAATGGCATGCCGTGTTCCCAGCCTAATAATAGCCCATATGAGATCCGGCCCATTAAAAGCCTACCACGTTCTGGGCCAAATTACGACCAAGATCAGGTCCGGCACTTTAAGAGGCTTTGGGCTAAATTATGGTCCATATTAGATTCGGCCCGTCAACTAGATACTATGCTTTTGGCCCCACTTGCTAAAGGCCCATTTAGTAATTCGGCCTGTTAATGGCCCGTTTAACATTTCAGCCCTATATTAATTTTGTCTTGTTAAAAGCCCGTCATATAGTTGGGCCTAACTACGGCCTAGTTTGCATCTGGCCTGCTCGCAGCCGATAATCTGATTGGCCCAAACAAGGACCGAGACAATTTTGGCCTATTATAAGCCCATGATTTGATTGGCATATTCATGAGCTGGTGCCTATTTTGGCCTGCTGTCAGCCCGTGAGCTGTTCGGCATGTTTCAGGCCCATCCTACTTTTTCAGCCTCCTAAAGGCCCATTGAGTTTTCTTGGGAAAATAGGGCCAGCAGTTTACTCGGCCTATTAAAGGCCCGAATCTACTAGTGGGCCAGTTTACCTTTAGGCCTGTTAGTGGACCAAGATGATTGGGCCCATGATGCGGAACATACATGGTGATTTGCATGACTGCTCGATTATGTACCGTAATTTTACGGTTAGGCCATTTGACTGCGAAGACAGAATATATATATATATACAGTAAAATAAATACAGCATCGTGAATAAGAAAAAAAACCTAGACTATACAATAAAGAAATTACGGCATATTACATCCACTGGGCATCAAAGTTCGCCACTATGATAATAAAGCACAAGCAGACAGCAAATTACATACACTGGGCATCAAAGATCACCGCTAGTTCAACTAAACACGCCGACAAAATAATATACAAAACCGACAACACTTCAATAGAGATCAAGAAAGGTTAGCCCTGCTCGGGAGCTGTAGCGCAAGCAGCTCAGCAAGCTGGTGAGACTGCACTTGTTTGACACTTATATCCTCCTCACTCTCAAAGATAAACAAGCAGATAGATGACAGGTTTTGCACACATAAGTATCAGTGCTGACAATTCATCACATTTCTTACTGACGAATAAAGTGACACAATTTAAAATAGCATTAACACAATATGGTATTGTTCAGGTCAAGACATGGTAGTAAATGACATTGTGAAGGAGTTGGCAGCTTCACAACACCACTGGATTACAGATAAAGAACTCATAAGTATCAATGGTTAGTGTGCTGTCAATTTATCCCATTTCAGATTGGAAAAATAAGATCACTTGCTCTGTATAGTTTAATTTACATGGTATGAAGAAGGAACTTGGTTGTACAACTGAAAACTTAAATTGAGAAGGACAAACTTTTATTTATGAACTGGAGTACATAATAAACATTAAACATGCAATTTGATGCAAACACCAAAAATAAACAACTATTGCAATCATATCTAACCAAACATACACAACAAAGTTTGTAGGGTTGAGAAGGACAAACTTACATTATTGGTGAAGGTAGGCTCAATAGAGCCCTTGTCCATGCTGATGGGGGGGGGCAATTCAAGAAGTTTACCACATAATCTTCTTCATAAGAATTTCCTTTATTCTACATTTTGTTAAGTGTAAATATAGATGTGACAATATAAGAAAAAATGGAAAATATTTAAGATAAGGTGAAGAGTGATGCTACATAACCAAGTAGCTATAAATGTAAGTAAAGCGATACAGGCAAAAGGTACAGCCAAGAGCAATGCAGAGCTAAACTTCTTCAGTACCATCGGTGTTATCCAACGTTATGGTAAGCGTAAATATAGATCTTATGTGTACAAAATGGAGGGCAAAGGAAAATAAGCTGCAGAGTGATGGTACATGAACAACTACCTGTCAATGTAAGTACACTGATAAAGGACAACAGCTACTTATAAGAACAATGCAGAGCTAAAAAAATTCATTGGCATTGGGTATATTCTACACTAATTTAACCATTCACACAGATCAGATAATCTGGAGCGAACAATTGATAAGCAAGCTATCATGCATACTGCTGTCACATAATGAACCAGGTATGTATGCAAGTACAGTGATACATGACAATAGGTACTAACTAGAGCAAAGCAGCGGGCAGCATATTTGCGATATCCTATCGTTCTTTTCAAACTGGAATTCTTTTTCCAGCTGATTTTCTGCAAAAAAAGATCCATAAGGCACATGCGGAAAAGTAGAAGTTCAAATTGTCATGCGATATCATAGACAGTATCTCATCCTGGGAACGAGAACAGTGCATAACAAGGTTTTTCCATTCAATGTCTTCTAAATTTTGCACGGGAGACTTCACCAGATATTCGTTTATAGACCTGCCATCAAAGTGTGATTTCCTCAGGTAACACCAATACTGCTGCAATGCTTCCTTGAAAAGCGCAAGCAAGCTTTTCTCGTCATGACTATCCAGATTAACCCTCGCCTACTTACAACAATGTAATGTAAATCATTGATGTGTTCAATCAGCAGAAAATAGGAAAATAATCACCAGGAATAATAGCACTTACACGTAAGTGGGACAGAAGAACTGAAAATGGTGCTTGTCTTCACTATAATCTTCCAATGATGGGAATATATGCACATAGTCCCTAACAACATTGAAAGCATTGTCTTTTAAACTGGGAATAACTGGAATGGGCTTCCAATCTACAGGAATTGGCCATCTCTGTAGTTGGGATAGGTCTTCGGCCGGTGGACTTGCTGTACTTTTTGCTGGAGTGGGATTTTTCCATGGTATGGCTGGTGCTATGGCAAGTGAAATCGGTATACCTTTTGCTGGAGTGCAGGTCCTGTGTGGTGGGGCTAGTGGTGTGGCCTGTGAAGTATGGGTACAGTCTGCTGGAGTCGGTCCTACATTTTGTGTCACTGGTTATACAACCAATATAAGTGGGGTGCTGTCTGATTTCTCCGTCACAACCACGTTTTTCAAGGACGTTGCTGGTGCTCCTTCAGGTTCGGCAATCACCCTCTTCCTTTTTGATGTCTGATGCACAAGAACAACATTTGAGTGGAAAAACATGGTATGATGACAAATGGAATATGTATTGATAATGGATGGGCATGGCATCTTGACATATATGATGAGTAAACTAAGCAGATGGCGGTGCAACAAAGTAGAAGAAATGCAAGACAACATATGCAAGATACGCACAATCAATAAAACCTTGCCAAATTAGAGTAGTCACCTTGATGGGTGCACATGACAGGCCATCTACCTTTGACTCCTCGAGGTTAGAATAGTCATTAGGATCATATTCTGAACAAGAATCTATAGGTGGGGAGCGTATGAGTTTCATTGCATTCAGAATGGCACTCAATGCCTTGGTGCCAATTTTGTAAGTCATTGCAGTGTTCCACAATATTCTTCTGATGCGTGGATTCTGATATTCACTGTAATTACGTATAATATCTGAGAACCATGAAAACATAAATAGTTGTGAGATTATCTTTGTAATGCAGAGGATATTCTAATATAGGGGCGCCCCTGTAAACACTTTTGTGCTATCACAGGATTCTGATGAGAGAGCTCATGTGTGCTGTAATATAGTGCATGCATTTATATAATCTGGCACAAGTACACAAAAAATAGGCTCCAGAAGTAACACTACTAGGGAAAACCTTATACACAGAAGTTTATCAGTAGCGCGGTCTAAAAACAGGCGCTACTGCTAATTAGTAGCAGCGAGGGGCATAAAAATCGCGCTACTACTAAATTAATAGTAGTAGCGAGGGGTATAAATCTGCGCCGCTACTAAGTGATCTCCACCAATGCCCCCAGTACAGGCCATAGTAGTAGCGAGGGGTATAAAACCTACGCTACTACTACGTACGTAGCTATTGCGCTGGTATGACCCCCACGCTATTAATAATCGTGTCCACTCCCACCCCACCCCGGCCGGCCTGATCCACTCCCACCCCACCACTCTCTCTCTGTCTCACCCCGAAAAAAATCTCTCAGGAACTCACGATCTCCTCACGATCCAGCCCAGCTCCTCTCCCCACGATCTCCTCGCCACCGCCCCCATCCACGCCGGCCGGTTCCGGCGAGCAACGGCCGCGCGCAATGCTCCCCCAAGCGTGCCCCTCCCTTCCCCCACACCCTGATCCAGCAATATCCCTTCCTCCCCTCGTCGACTGCTTCGGCTTCGATGACGACGGTGCTGCAATCCGCGTCCTCTCCGATGCAGACCCCGCCGCGCCGCGGCAGCAGCAGCCCACGGGCGCCAACATCCGCCGCGAGCTCGCGCGCCTCGTCGCCGACGCGCGGCCCGGGAACTCCCTCTTCTTCCACTACAGCGGCCACGGCACGCGCCTACCCGCCGAGACCGGCCAGGACGATTACACCGGCTACGACGAGTGCATCGTCCCCTCCGACATGAACCTCATCACAGGTGCGTAGATCCGGAGACGCCCTTCCATTTTTGTTTTGTCTCGTGCCATGTTGCTCCTGTAGCTGTTGTTCTGTCTCAAACTACCGGTTAGATCTGAGAGAGGTTGGTGAGATCTGAGAGAGGGACGTTATTTGATTGATTGTCACGTTTCTACGGCTTAGCGGATTTAGCACTATCGTAATTTCTGAATTTCTGATTGGATTAGTTTTTAGGTGACTATGATTTTGGGTTTGCTGACCCTTTTGACCTCAAGTACTACTACAAAGCAGAAAGGAACCCTATAATTTACTTTGTAGTAGCTTTGTACAAGACCACTGGCAGCTAGACTTTGTGTTGTGTTAAAGGACCTGACAGCAGCTAAAAACCCATTTTTGGGGAATGCTTAGTGTGCCAAGACAAGTTTTTTGTGTGATGTGGGTGGACGGAACAGATAGAATTTGGTAGTGTTCGTTTTATTTTACGGTTTAGTACTCAATTGTCAGCATAGCTCTCTAGTCTCTCTGGTTCATCCAACTGCAATTTCACATAAAACGCATATGCATATTATGTTGCTGTTGTCTGCATGAAAGAATTTGATATGCACTATGTATTTTTTGCCATGCATTATGCTGGTCTCAGCTGGAAAGAGTTTCTTACCAAATCATATGGCCGCAAGCAACTAGGAGCAGTTCCTGCCCGATGCCAGCTAGCATGCAATTTCACTCTGATAGGATATATGTACTCTGATGTCAACTTTATGGAGTTCTTAAGTTCACAGGCGAAGTAGCCTGTATACTCTGATAGACAAATGAGCTTGAGCACTTTATAGATTTATCAACCCAAGATGAGCAGCTCATATATAGTACTCATAATAATAGTTTGGCCATAGGATATATATCAGAATTCAGAGCACACATCAATTCTGTTAACGGTGTTGATTAGCCGGTCATATTAGGATTTTACTCTTGTGTCATGGAATTGGTCGATGATTCCTTTGTATGTACGGTCAACTCGTACTTTAGCTGCTCTATAAGTGATGCGTCATCTATGCTTGTTGATGGTCAGCAATTAGCTATGCTTGTTGCTCGGTGGCCGAATGAATGATGTCTCTCATGGACGCTGGTGCTGCTGCTGCTTAACTGAACCCCATAACTGAACCTTGTTTTATTGATTGACTAAGCATGAGCCTTATTCACTCATGTTCTGAACCAAATAAACAAGTAATACCAATCTTGTTTGCTCCGCTCCATGTCCATGTGCGATATATTACAGCTGACCATTGAGTTTTTGTTGTTGTTGTTGACTTGCGTATTTTTTGCGTATTCTTCAACCTCTTCACTTTTAATCTTAATATTTACTCCATTAAGCTATTGGATCTGGATGCTTGCTGACTTGCTGTTGCTTGCTTCTGACGTGTAGTCTGATGGAGCTAGTCTTTTTCATAATATTTCTCAAAGCAGCTTGATGTAACCCGACCCTTCATGATTGCAAGGACCATTGTTATTATTGGTGGACTTGCTATGGCGATGTTAGTAGCTCGTTCCAATGTTGTTACTGTCATGGTTCTCAATTTAGCTGCTACTCCTCTCGAGCTAAGGTAAACACACACCCAGCATTAAAAATAATAAATAAAATTTCATTTTCTGGATTCCTTTAAAAGAATAGTTGTTGGTTTTGTGTAAAGCTTTATATCTAGTAATAGTTGCTGGTTCTGTATCAATCTTGAAATGTTTCTGGATCACCTGTAAAAAAAATTTAATTACCAACCTGCACGCACAAGATATATATCTTTCTCATCATTTTAAACAGTAACGATTGATACTCCACGTATACATTTTCTGAGAATTACTCCATATATGTAGGATGGCAGCGGTGTTGACAAATCACCACGAAGAAAGTAAAGATCTCGAGAGGATTCCGTTTGTTTGCTCTATGTATTGTATTTCAAAGCGCAGGAAAAACACACACAAAATTCTAGTTTATTTTACTGCATTTTGTAGTAAAAGAAAATGAAAATCACAAAAAAATGTTTGTTTCTTTGCCTTTTGTAGTAATGGAGAAGGAAAGTAAAAAAAACTGCTTGTTTTCAGGGTCGAGCAATCTATTGGTTTGTTGTTCACTCAGAAATGTTTTTGGTTTTGGGGTGTCCGATGTGTACATTGTGCATCAGCATACACTGCTAGCTGCCCGTGGAGATCAACACTAATGAATAAACAAATCCTGGTTATTCTTTCATCTAGGATGCTTATGCCGTCTCGAAACTGTCAACTTGACTCATAGAATGATCTTTTTAGTATGATTCATGGTTATTTTTTCTTGTTATTATGCATTACTACGAGTTCATCATATTAAGATTCCTTACAACTTTAGGCACCTGAGCTATTTACAGAAGGAGGGGACCCGACCTTCTTCACGGCTCACGGCAGTGTCTCCCGTTGATTCCTTCATGCAACAAGGAGGGCACCCACACTTCTTCACATCTCGTGCAACAAGTAAGGACCAACCTCTGGCTATTACTACTGATTCGTGTGCATGTGCTAAAAAGTAAGAAAATACCGTACTGGATTTGGACGTTGACAAGCACTAACAAGTTTTCACTTTCCCGACGTGGCCGCAGGGGTGATCGACACGGACTACCGCTGCTCGGTGGGTGTCATGCTCTTCAACCACTCGGAGGTGGACTTCACCGTGAAGCCCGGCGACCGCGTCGTACAGATGATCGTCTAGGTGATTGCGAAGCCGGAGGTCGCCGAGGTGGAGGACCTCGATACCATCATTTGGGGGGAGGGAGGATTTGGGTCCACTAGCGTCTGAACTCTGAGCCTTGGTAGATAAATCTAGAGAAGTGGTATGTTTAGGCTGCCGGTGGAACACTAGGAAAGGTACCCACCTTTGGTTGTGTGCGTTTACTGTCAAATGAATCACGTGATCTCTTGAAGTTGAGATGTTCAATGTTGCATCCATGAACGGTGCAAGTGTTAAGATGGTCCTGTGACCTTAATTTATTTTGCACTGGACGTGTCTTTGATCTTCATCCCTGAATACTACATCTAATTTTTATTTTTTTAATTCTTAATTTGTTAGTAGTAGCGTGGGGGGAAATGTGTGCTACTAGTATTTAAGATACTAGTAGCGTGTGGTATAATAGATGCGCTACTACTATTCTGTTATTAGTAGCGCGGGTTTCAAATAGTAGTAGCGTGGGTGGCATCCGCGCTACTACTAAATTTTTAGTAGTAGCGCGGGTGCCAACCGCGCTATTACTATCTTTTAGTTGTAGCGCTTTATTAGTAGCGCCTGTCCGCGCGCTGCTGATACACATAAAACCCGCGCTGCTGCTAGCCTTTTTCCTAGTAGTAAGGAGAGTTAGCAGATGATAGGTTCAAAATATACTGTATGGAGAGTTTATTGCCAAGCCATGATAACAAGAGCACACAACAACTAGGCAGATCATAGTTTACATAAAAGGGGTACACTATAACCACGATATATAAATCGGGAAAGTGGAACTGGCTTGAAAATACAGTGTTGTATTGCCGCTAGTAATTGAAATCATATTGATCAAGTACATGCCAGCTCTATCAGCTGTTGACTGCAGATGTCCCTGCTCCCCGTCCTGACAAGGAACATACTGTATGTACTAAATACAGAATAACAAAAGCGGAACATGTTAAAGAATAGAAGAGGAAGTGTATTCTTGAGGTTCTGCTTAATTGCATACAATGTTGGTGGCCCACTCATGATGAACCACAGCGCCAAAAGAAATGCAATTCCATGTCCTCTCTCTATATGTGGCAATTTTGAACAAGAGTCATTAGGATCATATTCTGAACAAGAGTCAATAGGTGGGGAGCATATGAGTTTCATTTCATCCAGAATTGCACTCAATGCCTTGGTGCCAATTTTGTAAGTCATTGCAGTGTTTAGCTTCAAGAGTGGATTGCTGGTAGTGCGACTCAAGGAAGCTACATAGATCATAGTGTAGGTATAACGAGAAAACCGTAAGCATCAGAGTAAAATCAGCAAAGTGGAACTTGTTGGAATATATGTGCTAGTATTGCCAGTACGGCTAGAAAGGCTTTGGATACTAGCTCTCTTCAAATTAAGGTTCGGTACTGTTAATATCAGTGTAACTCTCAAAGGCGACACAGCTCCCCGCATTTCCTTGCTATTCTTATAGGATTCAAGTGGGCAGGCCACTACAAATCCTATTCCCATGTTTACAAAATCCTACGAATCAAAGTGTAACGCCCTCGATGCGGCTATATCTCCCACGTGTTGAGGCACGACTTAGAGGCATAACCGCATTGAAAGCAATGTCGCAAGTCAGGAAATCATCACACATTTCATGTACATAAATAATATAAAGGGGAGGTACATAGTTGGCTTACACTCGCCACGTTACATCAAAGTACATAAATAACATCCATCATACAAATCACTCATGGCCCGACTACGGTGCCAAAATAGAAAAGACCCCCAACATGCGACAAGGCCCTGAATCGATAACCCCAACTAGGCACCACTACCGATCATCGGGAAAGGAAACATAATAACGCTGAGAGTCCTCGTCGAACTCCCACTTGAGCTCGTACTCGTCACCTGAAGTGAAATCACCTGGACCTGCATCTGGAATTATAGTATCTGTGAGCCACAAGGACTCAGCAATCTCGCACCCACGCGATCAAGACTATTTAAGCTTATAGGAAGGATAAGGCAAGTATATGTGGAGCTGCAGCAAGCGACTAGCATATATGGTGGCTAACTTATACGCAAATGAGAGCGAGAAGAGAAGGCGAAGCACGAGCGAGAAGCTAAAGGAAAATCCTGCGCAAGTATAACTCCAACACCGTGTCCACTTCCCGGACTCCGCCGAGAAGGGGCCATCACGGTAACACACACGGTTGATCCGTTTTAATTAGTTAAGGTTTAAGTTATCTACAACCGGACATTAACAAATTCCCATCTGCCCATAACCGCGGGCACGGCTTTCGAAAGTTCAATCCCTGCAGGGGAGTCCCAACTTAGCCCATGACAAGCTCTCACGGTCAACGAAGGAAAAGACCTCCTCCCAAGACGTTCCGATCAGACTCGGTATCTCGGTAACTCAAGACACTTCGACAGGTTAAAACAAGACCAGCAACACCGCCCGAATGTGCCGACAAATCCCGATAGGAGCTGCACATATCTCTTTCTCAGGGCACACTCAGATTGTCCTAGGTACCGGTAGGCCAGCCCAGAGTTGCCCCTGGTGGCCACCGGTAGCTGACAGGTGGACCAACACTCAGAGGAGCACTGGCCCCGGGGGGTTAAAATAAGATGACCCTTGAGTCTGCAGAACCCAAGGGAAAGAAAAGGCTAGGTGGCAAATGGTAAAACCAAGGTTGGGCATTGCTGGAAAAGCTTTAATCAAGGCGAAATATCGAGGGGTTCCCATTATAACCCAACCGCGTAAGGAACGCAAAATCCGGGAACTTAACACCGATATGACGGAAACTAGGGCGGCAAGAGTGGAACAAAACACTAGGCGAGAGGCCGAGCCTTCCACCCTTTACCAAGTATATAGATGCATTAAGATAACATAGCAATATAATGATATCCCAACAAGTAAATAAATGTTCCAACAAGGAACGGCTCCAATCTTCACCTGCAACTAGCAACGCTATAAGAGGGGATGAGCAAAGCGGTAACATAGCCAATCAACGGTTTGCTAGGACAAGGTGGGTTAAAGGTTCAACCATGGCAATTGGGAGGCTGACAAGCAAAAGGTAGGCATCGTAGCAGTGGCATAGTAAGAGCGAGCAAACTAGCATAGCAAAGATAGTAGTGATTTCGAGGGTATGATCATCTTGCCTGCACAGTTGTCAGAGTTGACTGGATCCTCACAAGCAAACTCAATGGGCTCCTCGGTAGCGAACTCGTCTCCCGGCTCTACCCAACAAGACAAACAAGCAACAAGGATACAATCAACCACGTGCAAGACGAAGCAATATGATGAAATGATGACATGCTATGCGGGATGTGATGCGGGATGCAAAATGCAAGATATGACAGGAAATGCATGAAACTGGCCTCAACATGGAATTCCAGGGGTTCCACTGGATAGAGGGGATGAAATCGCTTGAA
Source organism: Triticum urartu (assembly GCF_003073215.2). Taxonomy (NCBI): domain Eukaryota; kingdom Viridiplantae; phylum Streptophyta; class Magnoliopsida; order Poales; family Poaceae; genus Triticum; species Triticum urartu. Next base: position 248,024,941 of record NC_053023.1, read on the forward strand.
AACGATATAAAGATCATTGGAATCGGAGTTACGGTTTGGAAATGGCAAGCGTTTTAAGATAGGACACCGGTCTGCGATTTACAGCAAGTAGGCATTTAAATGCAACGAAATAAACATTCTACAGCCACCAAACATGAAAACAAAATACATGGCAGTGATGTACACAAGATGGTTAACAAAACACTAGCACTGAGCCATAGGCAAATTCATCCATTAAGAGGTTCAAACAAGCATGGCAAAAAATGAATATGCAAAACAGATTCCAGACTTAGTGAAATTAACACTAGCCTGAAATTTCAGATCACGATGCTCTCTTTGGAGCAGCAAAACAACATGATAAATAACCTGAACATGACAAGTAAGAACATGGCATGGCGCTACTCAACAAGCTTAACAAAATACCCAATGTGACCTGGGGTCAAAAGGGTTCACAAAATACTCTACCGAGCTCACGAACATAGCTCGAACACAATCAGTTTTCAGACTGTGAAAACTGAGACATGCAGAAATTTAACTCACGAAGGCATGTAAACGAGCTCGATGCACTCACCATGGTGCAAGTCATGTCAAGGCAAGCATATATCCAGAAATAAGACACAATATTCTAGCTACACATGGCAAGAACAAAGGCATAGCATGCATGGAACACTAACGGTAGCATCGGCAAAATCGCAAACAAGTTGACGATCTGCCCAGATTAACAACGAAGCAAACGTTGAGCTCGATTGAGTCAACCTAGAGCACTCCATATATGCAAAAAAAGACATGGATGGATAGAGCATAACGTAAATATCAAAACTCCCTTACTGATCATCCTCAAAAGAGGCACGGATCACTAGGAAACAAGCTGGACATATAGCATCACGAACTAAAATATCCCAGACTTAGTGAAAATCACTAAGTCCCTGAAATCAGCAATCTCAGGTACCTCTCTTCGCAAGCTTGCACAAGACAACACACACATCCTAAAAATGCATGGGTGGAACCTCTGGAAATAAGACAAAATGCTTAACAATTCATCCCAAAGGGGCACAGGCATATCATGCACGGATTAAACATGGCAAAAATGACAAAAGTGCATGATGAACTAACGGATCTGCAATTTAACTCACGAAGCCTCCTACTAACAGAATTTTGGGAATCAAGATGACCTCAAATGCAAATTATGCAATGGAATGAAATGATGTACATGTCGAGGCGAAGATTTTGATATATCATATGCCCAAAACGGAGCTACGGTTGCGGAGATACAAGCAGTCAAAGAATGCATAAAAATCTGGGAGATTAGGGTTTCGGGGAGAGGTCAACCCGATCCAGATCCAGATCCAGATGGGCAGGCGGATCGAGGAACGCCGGGGATCACTGTAGCTGGCCGGAACTTGGCCGCCGGAGACGCGGGAGGAGGCCGGCCGGGGCGGATCCGGTGGTCGCCGGGGCGGTGGCGCGGAGGCCCGCGGGCGGAGGCGGCGGTGGTCCGGCGGCGCTACGGGCGCCGGCCGGCAAGGGCGCGCACGGCGGTGCGGCAACGGCGATGGCGTCCCGCGGCGGCGCCGGTCGCCGGAGGCGCGGAAGGCGGCGGCGCTCGGGGAAAGGAGGAGGCGCGGGGGCGCGGGCTCGCGGGGGCCGTCCCTGGGCCTGGCGGGCCGCGGCGGCGGTGGAGGCGCGGCTGCCACGTGGTGAGCCCTCAGTGGCTGCGGGCGGCGGCGGCGGTTGTCCGGGCCGGGACGGACATGTCCGGCTCGGCGCGGGGATTTTTAGGGTTTCGGAGGTGGAAGACGATCCGAAAACGGAGGGGCCTTTATATAGGCATAGAGGGAGCTAGGAGAGTCCAAAAGAGGTGCGGTTTTCGCCCACGCGATCGTGATCGAACGATCTAGGACATGGAGAAGAGTTTGGTGGGTTTTGGGCCAAATTTGGGGGGTGTTGGGCTGCAACACACACAAGGCCTTTCGGTCCCTCGGTTAACCGTTGAAGTATCAAACGAAGTCCAAATGGTACGAAACTTAACAGGCAGTCTACCGGTAGTAACCCAAGGCCGCATGACAAGTCTCGGTCCAATCCGGAAATGTTTGAACCCCACACATGAAAGAAAGCTAGAAATGGCCACTGGAGGAGAACGAAGCGCCGGAATGCAAAACGGACAACGGGGAAAATGCTCGAATGCATGAGATGAACATGTATGCAAATGCAATGCACGAGATGACATGATAAGAGATGCACGAAAACAAAAACAACACACGGAGACAAAGACCCAGAACCGACAAAAAAATATAACTTAATGCCGGAAACGGCAAGAGTTGGATACAAATATGGAAAGTATATCTGGGGCGTTACACAAAGAGGCCCAAAGAGTTCAAAGTGTCCATACCAACCGACTGTATAGACCTCTACAATGCAAATGTCCCTGCTCATCTTCACTACAAGGAACATATTGTACTACTATCGCACTCCCTCCGTTCCAAAATATAAGTCTTGGTAGAGATTTCCACTATGGATCACATACAGATGTATCCAGATACATTTTAGAGTGTAGACTCACTCATTTTGCTCCATATGTAGTCCATGGTGGAATCTATACAAAGACTTGTATTTAGGAACGGAGAGAGTACTTATTAAAGACGAATAGAAGAGGAACATGCTAAAGAAGATCAAGGAGATTTTGGATAATAAAATGTTCATTGCGCAGTGCCCACACATGATGAACCAGAGCGCATTAAGAAAGCAACTCCCTGCTGTCTCTCTATATGTGGTGCTCGTGCTTTTTAGAAAGTAAAGTAGGAACATTAGCTGACCAATTAAATGTTATCTGTTTTAGTAATATCAGCATCATATCAGATTCGTACTTGAGCACCAAGTTTGGAATTATGAGTGGCACATTGTTTAGCTTGATGGATTCAGGAGCAGTGCTAAGCAGGTACGATGATGGTACTGGATATAAAGGCATGTCTGCATGCAAGTCGCGTGACTTTTGTCATTTGGGTCAGTCGACCATTTCAGGCGGTTGGATGAAGATCCTACGTCTCCTAACCCTTCTTCTTCCTTGTCTCTGATGCTTCCCATACAGAACACCGCACGGGTCACCGACCAGACCATGGGCCCCCACCGCTTGTGTTCCTCCGCCACCCCCGCCCCCACCCGCGTCGAGTTCTCTTCCTTCGGCGAGGCCCCACCATCGCCCCCCATCACAACCAAAGTCCTCACCTGAGCCCCTTCGTTCGCGCCGGCAAACTTCGGCGAGCTCTGAAAAATTGACTGACCCAATTTTGAAATTTAGTCTACTGTGATTTAACTAGTGTGGAATATAAAAGGGGAAACCATAAGCATTGGGAGTATAGTGTTGAGTGTGCCATGGCGGATCTGAAGGTGCAAACCGGACAAGGGCAACTTCGCAACCAATGTTTGCTTTCAACTAGCAAGTAAATGATGTACAAGAAATCAGAGTAAAGCAGTGGCGATCTATTTTCTTGCTGTAATAAATAAGTTGAGCAGATACAAAAGAGTACCGCCTCTGGTGCAGCGCCGTGTATGGATTTGCTGAGAATTTGACGGTGCTGCGGTAGCGATGGCTATCGGCGGCGTGGAAGCAGATCTAGGAGGGTAGGTGGTGGCGGCGGGGCGCGGTGGATGACACGGTCGTAGGAGCGGTGGCGGCAAGGTGGATAACGGCGGGGATGAAGCGAGAAGATGGGATGCAAGGATCCCGGTTAAAAGCTGTGCAAGAGAGAGGTCGATCTCTTGTAATGGACGGCGGCGTCGGGGTATCAGCTCCGGCATGGTGGAGGAGGACGGCGGTGGATGGGGTGGCGGACGGAGGAGGCAGGGGTGGAGAGGGTGTTTTGGCGCCCACGGAGTACGAATGGGAAAAATGGAGGTGGAGAGGAAGGGGGGAACCATGTCCTCAGGGCGCGCTTCTCTAAAATGCGAGGAAATTTACAAACTTAGCCTCCATTTCAAATTTTCTACATCATAGCAAGGTTAGTCGGTTGGGGATAGGACGGTAATCTCGCATACACCGAATATTTGCCGACAAGAGTTTGTTTTTGGCGCCCACCATGTATGAATCGGGGAGGGAGTCAATTTCGGCCAAGGACACACTATGTATTGGCGCCCACCGTGTATGAATCCGGGTGAGAGGCGGTTATGTCACGTTTCAGTGAAATTACAAACCTACCCGTATTGAAACCTATGGAAATCGAGCATATAGGCTTTGCGTGGTAGGGATAGGCAGTAGTAATTTCCATCTCACAGATTTTGGTTTCGGGCGGTTACTACGACTTTCCCCGCTTCGTTCAAATTTTGCAGAGTTCACGTTTACCATGCCAACTCAATTCGAATCCCGTTTGTATTCTATTTTTTCGGGCGGGGTCCATTTTCGATTGGAATAAAATTCTATATACATCATTTTTTATATATATACTTTCAAAAGCACAACACCCTTTATACATAAATCTGGTTTACAAATGGCATGATCTAAGATTCATAAGGTTGTATCCAGCAATTCAGATTTTCAAATATTCAAAACCACTTTATGTTGAAATCCAATGTATGCATTCCTCGCTAACTGTCTCCAATTAATGTGTGTTTCATGCGGGTTCTTTTACTTCTCAAACATGTATAATGTGTTTCACACACGCAACATGTAGTGTAATCCCATTTAGACATTAATTGCATATAAATCATCCATTGTTTCTAATTAAAGAATCTATGGATTACCAATATTGATAAACCATATAACATTACACGTGTCCCCAAATTCAAATGAATATGCATGTTTGATACCCAATTTGCGTTATGATATTATCGATGTCGTGATGTCCAGTTTAAATATTTGAATCCCATTTAATCCAGATATTCGTCTCATATAACTATCACTCATGCTTATATAGGACTATCTCTCTAGACCTATACATGTTCATCGTCTCTCGGGTATCTCTTGTGCTACCTGTATGTCGACAATGATCTTTTATCTTCATAACACACTGATGGTACTCTCTCCCTCGACCTCCATCACTCTATCTCTCTCTAAGTATATCTCGCTCCATGCTATGTGTCCCTAACTATGATTCTCCAAGTGGAATATCTTTCTCTCACACAAACACAAAACTTTGTCTTCCGGGGTCTCATTTATCTCTACTATTCCCCTGTGTGCCACTCGCACACCCCTCATACAGAGATGTGTTTCGCTCCTTAGGTATGAGAACCTATGACTCTTCCTTTTAAATATCTCTTTCTCACACATAAACACAAACTCTGTCTCCCAGGGTCTCATATTTCTCCACTGATCTCTTGTATGTCGCTCACACACACTCTCTCTCCCTAGAGATATCTTGCGTTCCCTCATATGTTTCTCTAGCTATCACTCTGGTTTTGAAATATCTTACTCTCTCGCAGACACAAAACTCTGTCTCTCGGGATCTCATTTCTCTCTGATATTTGTTTGTATGTAAGTCACATGCACCCTTTCTTCATATCTCTCACACCCACACCCATAACTCATCCTTCCGATCCACTCGACTCCTATCTCTAACGCACACTAGCTAGCATCTTTATCTTTCTATTTATCTGTTTCTACATCAACCTTCTTTCATTTACAGGTTGATCTCTTTTGCACAATCATTGTGCCTCACTCCCTCTGCTCGCCATAGATGCATGCTCCAGCCCACGCCACTATCTCTTAAAGACAAAAAACACATGCTCAATTGTCGGGACTTCTTCCCTGCATTCTCGCATGCATGCATATTTTCATACTGATCCGTCTCTTCCATGTCGTTGATCTTAGCTTATGACTTATGTCTTCTTTCTTTTATCTCGATCATGCGCGTGGACACACACACACACACATCCCATGTATACACGTATACCTCTCACACATGCATGTTGAAGGTCTCTATATCTCCATACGTAGTTAATTACCCTCAACCCTAACGCCACATTGAATTGTTCTCTTCTTGTGTGCACATAACTTCCGCCTGGATGGGTAAAACAAACACTCACACTTAACAATCTCCTTGTAGCTACCCCCCCTCTCACTCTTCCCCTATATCCCTAAAACCAATAAGACCATCCCTTCGTTTAATTCCTTCCTACATGCACCATCGATATATAGTAGTCTTCCTCGGTGTCTCTCGAACAAACACGTTCTCTCGATGTTGACTACTCTCACGCGCACACACCTTCTCTTCCCTCTCTACGGGCATTTTCTCTCTCGCACCCCATCGTTGGTGACCTCTGCCATACACATCACCTCTCTATGATGAAGCCATGCACACTTAAATTACATCGACCACCGAGGACCCCACGACACACACACACAGGCACGCACGCACCCACCCACACACACAGAGTAAGACTCCATCACACACACACGCACACACACACTAAGACTCCATCTCTCTCTCTCTCTCTCACACACACACAGAGACTCCATCTCACACACACATGCTCTAGGCGGAGCCTTTGTTCCTACCACCCTTCATCCACCCTTACCCATATGATAAACAATCACCTTAATGTACTTCTATAACATGGACAAATTCCACTTTACTTTAGTAGTTAGCAAACTTATCATCTGAACCCTTATAAAAAACTAAGTTGGCGATGATGGTGTGCCTGCCATCTTGTAATATAGACCGTCTGATCTATATCTAATGGACAGAAAGCAAACTATGATAATTATACAAAAGATAGCCGCACCTCTCTGCACATCCTTATCTCCCACACCTCATTGCTGAGCAATTAAAAAAGAAAGTCTCCAAAACAATCTAGCATGGTGGCCGCTGCTGCCTGCCGGCGCCGTCCATCCCCATGGCTCCGCCCATTCCGACCACCAGTCACCACCACGCTCCACTCCTCCTCACCTTATCTCTCATCTTTCAGTTTCTCAATGACATTCTCAAGATACCAGTTTTCCGATAAAATACTCGAAATATCATTAGCTTTTACACATGGGATTACTCTTGCATGGGTAAATCACAACATGTGTTTTGTAAAAACATGCATATTGATGTTATGCGCAAATCACAAGCAGGAAGTGACATTTTTTTACACAACCACGTTAACATGGCCACGTAAATCACTAGCTAAAGTAAATACCATTATACTTATATCCCGATGCAAAAGGTTGAGTACATGTCCGAAGAGTAGAGTCGCACACACGCACTCTGTCTCTCAGAATCACACACACACACCAGTTACGTGACGCCCACTTAAGTAGAAACATATGTTACAATTTGTGCACCCGCGGGTACACGTGATGCTGCGCATTTATTTAAGCCGGATAGCGAACCCAAACCATAGCTGCATCCATTCCCCTCCCACCGCCTCTTATCTGGTCGCCGTCGCCCGGTAGCCATGGCCCGGCCGAAGGTAACAACATACGCCATACTCCCGCCGGAGCGGCTCTTTAATCTGGAAATTTTAGTGGTCATGCATGCAACTTTTTGTGCTAGCACTCCTATATAAGGGTTGACCGGTCGCTTCCCGCAGACGTGCACGGGTGGTGGAAGAGGAAGGAGAAGGGAAGTGGGCTGTGGAGTAATGTTTTTTACCACAATTTCTTAGGAAACTGAGTGCAATAATAGAGTAGTTTTGCAAACTACCAGTACTACAGATGAAACGGTTCAAAACCTGTAGTCCCTTGATAGCGCGCGCTTCCCGCGTGAAATGGTCAGGGTCGCCCTGGAGCGTCAGTGCCGCATTAATGCCCGGCCAGAGCGGAGGCGACCTCTCACTAGCGCCGGCTTTGAAGCGGCACGACGGCCGAGAGAGCGCCGCTTCCCGGTGCACCGACTGCTCCGCATCGAGGCTCGCCATAGGCCCTGTTTGGATCCATGGGTTAGAGTTGGTTTGACCTAGTTGGGGCTCAAATAGCCCTAAAGTATCCAAGCATCAAGGTTTAAATTGGAGCAAGTTGCACTGAACCCACCAAAAAAAACTATCCCACCCAAGAGGTGCTAACTGGAGATAGTTATCATTGGGACCATTGAAAAATCACTTCTCTCTCCATCAAGTGCATTTATTGTCAATCTAACCCTGTCACCCAAACACCTCTTTGGCTACAGTTAGTTCAGGGTTAGTCATGAGTTAGTCTAACCTCTAGCTAAGTTAGAGTATCGAAACGGGAGCAGTATAGGACATGCAAGTTGCTCAAAGCATACAGTCAAATTCGTACGTGAATGGATTTTTTTCCTTTTGAAAATGGAACATGAAAGGAATTTTTTTAGAATGCTCTTGGCATGTCGCTAACATGTGATGAGTTAACCGACCTCAATAGACGGCAAAAACGACAGCCCGCCGCACTTTGAGAGAGATAGGTGTCGCACGGAAGCCAAGAAATATGGTGATAGCGTGGGTTACCCATGTACTAGTATGATGTAACTACACTAGGCTGCCATGTTTCGTACTCTTCCAGTCCACTGTGGAGATGATTGGTTGATTTTATATCGCTGAATAATATAAAATATTATGAGTGCCGACGCTCCACCCCGAGGTTCCTTGCTCCTTCTCGGTCGTCGGGAATCTATGTTCTTCCACTCTAATTTTTTTACGTGAGCTTTGTTCATCCTTTTGCCAACACACGACACATCTAGCATCAAGGTGCACGTGTCATGCAAGGATCGTTCCATATATATGAAGAACAAGTGGGACTGGAACTACAAGATGGACATGTACCCATCAGTGGACGTGCGAACTTGTGTAACGTAGCGCAGTAAGTGAAGTTGAAAGGCACAAATAGTATGGACATGCATCGCATATAGGCATTTTTCTCTTACTACCACTAAATGTTGTACGTGCAATGCCCGGTGATGTTATGGAGTACGTGACTAAGTACTCTACTAATACTATATTAATTGGAGGCACATATTAGGTTTTATATTTGTTTACGTGTATGCCCCGAGACCTTCCAACTAGACGTATCTTTCTCTCCGGGTCGCACTTTGTATCGTTCATACCACTAGTACAGTAGTACTACTACGTGTGGCCTCCGACCCAGAAGTGGAGACGCTCTACCATGCTGTTCATGTCCCACTCCTTTCGCTGAGGTGTGCGACATCCAGCACGTGCTGTGTGTTTGGCACTCCTACGTCATAAGAGTTGAAACACTAGCATTCATTAGAAATAAAAAATAAATATAAATCACCAGTGATACTATACCATGTGATTTCCTTGCTCCTCGATATCGAAAACAATACTTCCACTCGCTGACATGTGGGACGTCGACCATCCTGGTCCACTTGCGATGCCCGTAGAACTCCATGGGAGAGTCACCCCGGTCGTCGCGCCGTAGTAATTACTAATGAGCCATCAAATCACAGGCCCAACCTTACCTACTGTGAAGTTGCTCAAACGAAGGAACCATCATGACTTCGTTGAATTCCGCTTCTTGAAGAAAACTACTGTACCAGCAGTACTGCTAGCTACAGTAGTCACTCCAGCAAAGGCCTCCTTTGGTTCATAGGATAGGAATTTTATAGGAATATGAAAATCATAGGAAGTGAGATGACATGCATCTCAATTCCTATAGAAAAAGATATGCCATTTCATGCATAGGATAGGAATTTTTCCATTGAGTCCAGGCTAATGTACTGGTAATTTTCTCTAAAAACGACAGTAGTAACTAGTAGTACTGTTACATGCTCGTAATTAATTAAACAAACATACGGGCGACACAGACACACACTAACTACTTGTACTACTACTTCTCACATGCTGGCCAGACGCCGTCATTCTCCTTCCCGGCTTTGTCGGCGACACCCCACCATGCTTGGATCTCCGCCGACCTCTCCACAGCCGTCCGTGCGTCCTCTTCTTTCTTGCGGCGGTGGGCCTCTCTTTTCTTGAGTGCTTTCTAACTTTTCCGCTCCCTTCGTGCAGCTTTTGCCGCCTCTTGCTCTACCGCCCATTCGGCCTTGGCAGCTTCAAATTCCGCCCACATAGGTGTGAGGTCGCGAGCGGCGATGAACTCGGCATGGCGGGATGCCACCGCTTGCCTACCATCCTGTGTGCGATCATGGGCAGCGAGGAACTCGGCGCGGTGGGATGCCATCACTTCCTCACCAGTTAGTGTGCAGTGCGATGGCATGAACGACGCTTGGTGACAGCTCTGGGTGGCGTGGCCGGACAACCGTAAAGTGCATTGGTTTGTCAAGAGCTCAAGGATAGAAGACCAAGGAAATTTGGATTCCCTTTCAATCCTGGTCATTTATTACCGAGTAAAATGCATTGGCGGTCATTGAACTTGTCTTGGTAGCTCATTTTGATCATTGTATACAAGATATGGTGATTATACGCTCACTAGCTTAGCGTATAGCTCCGTATGTCTGGTTGACCAGTCAAATAGTCCGCATGCGCCTCATCAGCTCGTGTTCTTTATCTATCTATCTATCTATGCAGGCCTACCTGTCAGTGGAGAAAGAAATAAAAACCAAAATTATGCGTATGTGACATTACTATTTAGACGTTTGCTGGAGGCCTCCGCGAACACCAAGCATGTATTCACCTGGCTCAACACCAACGGTCATACTCGTGACTCGGTGCCTTGCTCATGTATATCGTCCATCCCAACGACAATCTATAAAATAGCCTACCTAGAGAGGGTACTATGGTGCGGAGTATGTACTATCATGAGCAACCGATCATAGTGCCACTGCACACGAGTGTGTGTCTGATCGATTCGTCCATTATTCGTAAGTTATGTATGGTTGTGTGGTGTCTAATGGTGGTCGTCGAATGCTAGCGGGCGACAAGAGCGGTTGCAAGGACGCCTGGTTGTGAATATGTGCCGCATACGCTTCAAAGGCTCATCATCCATCAGTTCACATTTTACAACCACGCCAGCGTCTGACCACCCTGTCCTACCGAAACCCCTTCCATCGCTAGCGTGGCTTCCCGCCTGAAACGATCACTGTCTCTCCAAAATGTCAATGTCACATTCACCGGCCTTAACTACAGGTGCAGTTGGTGTGTCAGTGACATGCGGGCCTGATGCCCGTTGGGCCCACATGTAAGTGAGACAACGCACCTGCGGTTAAGTCACTGAAGCAGCATCCGCATTCACGCCCGACGCGACCTCTCAGTGGCGCCGGCATTGCAGCAGCGTGACGGCCGAGAGAGCGCCGCCCGCGCGGCATCCCAGTGCAAGCGACTGCTCCATGTTAATGACACCACGGCTATCGACGAACCTTCTCTGGTGCCAGCCGTCCATCCGTCTGCCGCAGCTTATTGCCATTTGCCCGCTATATTAACTTGATCACCAGCTCCCAACCATAGCCAAAGACCCACACTCATTCTCCTCTGGTGAGTTCCTTTTGTTGGCACCACTCCAACCATGGCCTCCGGGCACTCCAAAGCTCTCTTGGACGTACTATCGCAACAGCACATGAAGGACATCGGTGGCTCTGCTCCGGGTGCGCTCCAAAGCTCTCTTGGACGTACTCTCGCAGGAGCAGACGAAGGAGATCGCCGGCTCCCCCCCCGGCCGCCCTCCAACGCCATGACCATGAAGTCGGTGCACATGTGCGCGCGCAGCCGGCAGCGAGGAAGAGTAGTACACGGTAGGTCACCACCGATCTGGTCCCAGGAAGGCCACCGCTCCTCCACTCAGTCCACGCCAAGCTTGGTGGGATAAAAATCGGCGGCCGATTAGCCGCTTGACAGAGACGTGGAGGCGGGAATCTTCATAACCTTGTGCTTCGGAGGAGGAGGTTATCGAGGCGGATAAGGAGGAGACAATGGCAATGGCTGGCTTTCTCGGGTTCATGGCCGGACATGGTGGTCGGGGCCCGGCAATCGTTTAGATTAGGTTTACAGTAGGTTTTAGTACTGTTTGTGTGAAATATGTAATGAATTTCGTCCAGTTTATAGGAAAAGTTCTTGAAATGTAATAAATTTCATCCGGTCAATTTGAAATTTGCTTTGTTTGCACGAATTTCGTCCGGTTAGTTCATATAGTTGTCGAAAGGTATGCGGGCAGCATTGGATGAAATCCATCAGTGTCCTCGGACAGATGCCGGTGTAAATTTGAGGGCCAGCGCTGGAGATGCCCTAACTATCATGCTATAATCGCTAGCAGTGCTCGATTATTTTGCAGGGACCAGTTATCCCTCGATCAAAATCAGATTCGCCGTGTTTCGCACTCCTACCACGTAAGAGTGTAGACTCTTGCTTACAAAAAAATGGAGCAAGTGGACGGCACTGTAGCACGTCATATCACTTAAACTAGCCCGCCTAACGCGCGGGAAGCACCGCCGTTGTCATTTTGTTTTGGATTTCTATCAATTGATCGCACAAAAATGTTACGCTTTGCAAGTTCAAAAGGAAAAGGTGGCACACTTAAAACTCGTACGCGTCGCATTCACGTGGCACCCCCGACAGTCTGGCTCGCACGCCGCTCACCAGAGGGGACACGCGTTGTCTTGCATTTTCATTGACATGTGGGACTGCAATTGAATAAACCATCGATAGCCAAAATCTAATCGCTTGACGAGCGTTGGCTGAGAGGAGAGAGACGGGGGAGGGAGAAGAGATCGCCCGCCCGCCGTGCACGGACTCAATATGTGGTGATAATGTGAGGTGGGCCATGCGGGAGTCCGCACCGCTTCCAAGCCCGCTTCTTACCGCCCTGGCCCACGAGAACCCCTCCCCCACCCCACCACCTCCCCCCGCGCGCTCCCCCTCAGAGGCTAGCTGTACGCATTCATAGCAAGTAGTACTAGTAAAATTCTGGGCTATAAAGGGCATGTACAATGGTTGATAATATAGTCTTATCATAAGTCTTGCATGTAATTTAGAGATGACAAAAAAACATGTGTACAATGGATCACCTCTTAGCCTTATCTTCAATAACTAGTTATTCCTGAAAACATGGTGAAACATATTGTGCTAAGAGATCATCTCTTGTCTTCTCGACAAGCCCGCTTATGTGGAGGAGAGAGAGGCATTGACAAAGTCAAGGGGTGGGATCTGCAGGACCCTGTCTCTACACGTGCTCCTAGGTATAAAACACTAATTCTAAAAAAAAGAGGCATCAAAAACAATTGTGTCTAAAAAAGGAAGGTAAAAAACATTTGAGAGGAAATAGATAGAGAGAGAGTGAGAAAAAGTTATAACCTTATAGTCAACACTATGGTAGTATTACATGAGGAAGGAGGGAGTGGTTCACATGCCAAGTTCACTGGGCTGCCGTGTTTCACACTCCTCCATCGTAACAGTGGAGACAAGAGGTTTCATCAAAAATAAACAATTATTACTCATTGCTCGTCCACTATATCTGAAAGAATACTTTCATTCGCCGACATGTGGGACGTCGACCATCCTGGTCCACCTGCCATGCACAAAATTATCCTGGTCCACTTGCCATGCACAAATTTAGTCAGACGAAGGAACCATCATGACTTCATTCAATTCCGCATCCTCTACCCGCAGTACTGCTACCACACGCGAAGACTGGATGGCACTGTACCGCGTCATATGACTAAAACCCACTAGGCCAAACTAGCTAGCCTAGGATTTGTACTCCCTCCGTTTCAAACTTAGTAGTACAAAGTTGACTCGTCTATTTTGGAACGGAGGGACATCTCTATACTGCTATGATTTTGTGTTGTGCGTCTTTGTACTTTTGCTACAATTTTCCAACCCCATGAACCAAATGACGCCTGAATGTATCTGTGTCGACTATTGTTTGATCGATCGCTAAGCCTATAATTTTAGGAGCTTGGGCTATTGGCCGATCGACGACGGATCAGTATAAGCGTACTAACACCAAGAATCAGCAAATAAGCCTTGCTGATATGATAAACAGTTCAAACTTACATCTAACCATGCCATATATTACATCAAAAGCTGGTGAGGATACATCTGTTTCCATAACTCGGATAGGGTTCGCACGATTCACTATCAAACAAAATTAGCAAGTACCGCCCACACAAGACAGTGCACTATCCCTAAGATGGTTTGATAACACACATTTTTCTGGTAATTAAACACATGGCAATGCAAACAACACTGAGGGATTAGCGTGACCAACTATTTCTCGTCATCGATCTCTCGGTCAATGACCACAACACAGACAGCGGCATTGGAATCGATCTCTGGGGTGATGTTCACAGGACCGACCGTGACATCGGAATCAATCTCTGGGGTGATGTCCATAGGATGGACAGCGGCATCGGAATCGATCTCTGGGGCGATGCCAACAGGAGGGACCGCGACATCGAAAACGATCTATGGGGCGTTGTCCACATGACGGTCTGCGACATCAGAATCATCAAGGATGTCCATCGGCACTTGCACAACCCTAACATATTAGCAAGCACATTGCAAATAATAAAAAACCACAACTTTCGGTAATAAGCCATTATTTTTTACTTTATGCAGCTCACCGGGGGATTCCATCCCTCTGGGGGCCATCTCCTCATCCTCGATGGGGGCCATCACCTTGCCAGGGGAATACTACTTCTCAACGGCGACTATCTCCTCAAACTCGTCCTTGAGCCTCGCATAGGTGGCCATCAGAGTTTCTGGGGTAGGCACGGTGGGGCCCTTGCTTTTCTTCCAACTTTCTTTGAGGAGTTCGTCCGCCAACGTCGTCAACTCTTTGGCCAGTGCTTGTTTCTTGGAGTTCTTCGTCTCGATGGGTTGGCCCGCCAACATGGTCAACTCGTTGGTTGGTGCTCGCTTCCTGGAGATCGCTGTCTCCAGTGGGTTGTTCGCCAGCAACTCTTTCCCTAGTGCTCCAGGATCCATCAATGAACTGACAAACAAAAAGCAATCGAAAGGAAACCAAAATCGCAATGAAAACGGGAAAAGAATTGGCTATGAGAATTGGTCGGTGCTTCGCAAAAAGAAGATTCTTGGAATGAAAATATAGCAGCATCACTGATTCGCCCACCTTTCCTTCGTCGGTACAGAAGAAAAATGGCAGAAGTGAGTAGCCTAGAGTGAGGTTTTCTTCAAGAAAGGGGAGAAAGGGCTTCAACGAGCGTTCCAGTGAAATGATGGTTGCTTCGTCCAGACCAACTTCGAGGCCACTTTACCACTGCTGGTAAAGGTGTGGGTTTTGTGATATGACGGGTCATGACGGCCACACCGAGGTGACCGGTTAGTTTCGACTGTAGCACCTCGCTGTGATTTGGTGGATGGCACGTGGTCCCGGATGCTCTGATGTCCCGCATGTAGATAGAGCAGCTATTCATATAGGAGTGGTCAATATTGTGCACCACGACCAAGGCGGAGAGGAAAACAACAGAACTATGTAATTAATGCATGAGTTTAATTAGGGTAGTTTTGTAAAGTACGAGATACATTCCTCCAATCGCAAAATGCCTTGGTTCATGAGATTTGAGATTTGAGCCCTATAAACCAGAAGGGAGATTTGAGATCTGAGATTTGAGATACTGCACGTGATGTAGTCTAGTCACTTGTTGGAATCTCTAGAAAGACTTATACCGCATGATTCTTTGCTTCTTCTTACTACTACATACTACTTCGCCAACATGTGGGACAGCCAGCAGCATCCGGGTCGGCGTAATACGTGTCATGCACTAGATTAGAGTGCGGAACAGAAGTGGGCATCACCCCGGTCGTACTGCCTGGTCTTGTTTGGATACTCTAACTCAATTAAAGGTTAGGGTTAGATTCTAATCCTGAACTAACCCTGAAGTAACTCTAGTGAAAGAGGTGTTTGCATGACGGGGTTAGATGGAGTGCGGATACGGCGAGGTGCCTTCATGGGCGGCGCGAGAGGGAGGGAGGGAGAGGATGAGAAGCTTCGAGGAAGTGGGGAGGGATCTGCTACGAGGAGAGCGAGAGAAAAATGTGTTTTTAGTGTCCCGAGAAGAACTAACCCAAATAAGCACCTCTTGGGTGGGTTAGATTTTTTTGGGTTAGTTGAGTTCAAACTAACCCAAACTAACTCTAACGCATGGATCCAAAGAGTAACCCAAACTAACCCTCCTGTTTGGATATTTTTGGGTTAGTTGAGTTCAAACTAACCCAAACTAACTCTAACACATGGACCCAAACAGTAACGCACCTTCAAATCGCACAGCCCGACCTTTCCAGCAGTAAGTAAGTTGAATCTGCTACTCCCTCACCCTCCTCACCTCTCTGTCAAACCGCCTATGCGAAAACTACCGTGCGTACTGCCCGGGAAAAGCCCCGCCCTCAACTTTTAACTACATGAAAATAGTTCGAGCTTGTTCGTTCTTTATAAATACAACTCCCTCTGTTCCTAAATATAAGTCTTTGTAGAGATTTCACAATGGACTACATACGGAGCAAAATGAGTGAATCTAGACTCTAAAATGCATCTATATACATCCGTATGTGGTCCATAGTAGAATCTCTACAAAGACTTATATTTAGGAACCGAGGGAGTAGTACTCTATGTTTATTCACCCGTGGGGTTGTTCAATGAATGGAGGGTCGGGGAGCACAAGTGAACAATACTACTACTAGTAGTAGTAAGTAGGAGTCATACAAGTAGTCACCTTAAATAGAGAGTTTCTTTTCTTTAATGCCACGTACACAAATTGAAACGCTTGTTGTGGAGAGAAAAAGATAATCACTCCACTATATATGTACGCAGGGGCCTGAGAGGTAGCGGAGAGAAAAAGATAATCACTCTCTTCATTCTCTCATCCTCTCCGGATATAAACAAGACAGCGGTAGTGACATTTTCTCTCTATTCACCGCTGGTCACAGATCCGGCCGGATCCCTTCGGCTGGTGTGTGTAGAGGACTAGGTGCATCATTCACGCGGTCATCGCCGGCGAGGGAGGAAACCCACAGCTGCCGGAGGAGCCCAATCCTTTGCCCGTGCTGTTCTCCCCGGCACAGCGCCGGCTCGGGAGGTCCTCCGACCCTTCTTCCTCCCTATCGTATTGTCCGCAGATTCGACCTGCTGCCGCCGACATCCCGACGACCCTCAGGTAGAAGTTCTTCGAAAGCGGCCTTGCTCTGCTGCCCCAGCTCCCCACGTGTTTGCAGGTGCATCTTTTTCTACTCCCATCAGCTCTTCCAAAGCCACCTAAATTTTTAGTATTATTAGAGGTAAAGCTACTTCATGCATTCGAATCTAGGGCTTTGTTCAAACAACGAAGAAAGGGGAGAAAGTTGTAGCATGAATCTAGGACTTGATTCAAAGAGGAAATAATATGGTGAAAGTAGTAGAGACCGGATACCCAACCAGTCTCTTAGTTGAAAAGACAAATAATGGGAAAACACAACACAAACTGGATAAGTAACAGATCTATTATTGGTTGAAAAAGGGATACAAAGTGGCAGCTGGTGGACAAGTCAACAGAGTATATCCAGGATTAGATTTGTTGCCCTCACATAGTAAAAGGTCTTTAGGATTAGAATTGCTGCCCTCACATAGTAAAAGGTATCAGGATTAGATTTGCTGCCCTCACATAATAAAAGGTCCCCAGGATTAGATTCGCTGCCCTCACATAGTAAAAGGTCTCCAGGATTAGATTTGCTGCCCTTACATAGTACAAGGTCTCCAGGATTAGGTTTGCTTCCCTCACATAGTAAAAGGTCTCCAGGATTAGATTTGCTGCCCTCACATAGCATGAACAAACTCGGCATGAGCACTTATGCCTCCTTGTATGTACATTGTGCTGATGCATCCACTGTCGCATGTCCTTATACCAACATTTTGTTGTTGTTAATGTAAGGGCGCATGTAAAATGAAGCGATCACACTGTTACGTTAGGGACATGTCTAACCAGTGTTATTGTTAATCTAATGCCCCAAGTGATATGATGCAATTAAACTGTGTTACAAATGGCACTCCTCCTGTTTTCCCCAGTATGATAAGTAAGTTGCTCCTTTACGCTGCTGAGTGTCCTGGTGTCCCCACGGTCCCATGCCCTTAAACCAACTCTTTAGCTGCTGTTGATTTACTGTATCTAGTACACAAGCAATGACACCATGAAAGTAATCCCATATTTGAGAAATCTCAATGTTGATCGTAATGCTTCTGGTAACATGAATCATTGCTGACGTTTTAAAATTTCTACTGTCCTTGCGTGATTGCCATGAACATAATTAAGATGCTTCTTTTCATTTCGTATATGTTTCGTATAGTCTTATTGACTAGCAACGGTTTACTTTCTATCTTTTTGTGCAGATAGGGATTTCCATTTCACGTTGTTGCTATTGTGACATTTTGGTGAACTGCACAAAACACTTTTTTTGGAATGAGTGTCTTGTGCAGTTCAACTAAAATGTCACGTGGGCAACATCTCTCAATTTTGGTGGAACTGCACAAAATGGTGACTGGAGTTTCCAAAATCTCCGTCATTTCTGCTAGTAATCTCGTGCAACATTTTATTAGCCTTTGCAAGATGAGCCGTCACTGTCCCAACAATGGCACTTTATTTTAGTGGAACTGCAAAAAAGGATAAGAAAATTATAGTTGCACCTGACATGAGCCGGACAGCCAACCTTAATGTTCCTCAATTTTAGTGCAACTACTAAAGAAGAACGTGCCAGCTCACGAGAGCAAGTACTTCTTGCTAGCTGAATGATGCAATCTTTGCTTCGTTTCATGTGAACTGCAGAAAAAGGCGCATTAATTGAATCATGGAACTCCAGGCAGGCCTCATCCGAGTGGATCTGCAGGTTGAGTTCAAGGAGGCCACTATTAAAGTGAAATCATGCTCTTCTTGTTTGTGTTGTGCAAACAGGAATACTCAACTACAGATGTTGTGACGGTCAAGAGCATTTGCCAAGTTCTTCGATTGTATGACAAGGCTAGCCAAGATGGATTTAATCCCGATATTCACTTTATCAAAGGGCTCTAATGGGTTGGTTCTGAATCTTGCAAGCTAGGAATCAATGAGATGTGTAGGCATATTTGTTGTACTTATTATTTGAATCTTATTTGATGGTTCTGAATCTTATAAGATGGGAATCAATGAGACGTGTAGGCATCTTTGTTGTACTTATTATTTGGATCTTATTTGTTGGTTCTGAATATTGCAAGTTGGGAATCAATGAGATGTGTAGGCATCTTTGTTGTACTTATTAGTTGGATCTTATTTGTTGGTTCTGGATCTTGCAAGCTGGGAAACACGACATGTTGATGCAGAGGACAACAACCATAACAAACAGTTCAAACTTGGTAGTATTATCTTTGTGAAAGTCCGACAAATGTGTTGATCGTGTGCGTGCTGATAATAATAATTATAATTGTTGTGTATGTTGATTCTGTGGCACTAATAGAACGAGTCAATGCATTGCTTGTTTTAAGTATAAATTTCTATTAAAGCTAATTAAATTTAAGTAAAGTGACCACTAACTCCTGTTATTACAGTACCAATACAGACCCGCTCGTGAACCGACGTGTGGCCGGAGTAGGTTCCTTAATGGAGGCGTTTGAATGCGCCGAGGGTACATCTTCTTCCAGGCATGAAGCGGACGAGGGAGGGGTAGTAACTGTTGTCGCCTACACACACTCACTTTACTATTGAATCCAGTTCCCCAAGAGCTGAAAAACGAACTGCTTTCGCAGCCTACACACTCATTCACTTGAAGAGACTCTAATGGCGATCCGAGGGGTGAGCCTGCTGGATATGGACTTCAGCAAGGATTTCCTCTTTGAGTTGGCCGTTCAGTCCTATGGCTGCACCAAGTGGAGTGCGCCGAGTTCAAGCAGTACCTACAGGAAGAGAAAGCACAAGGTTGCAGGACTAGACCTTGTGCCCATCCATTCTTCTCCTGAAAGGGACCAGCGGATCGCCGTTGCCCAGGTATGTGTGCGGGACGAGGTTCTCATCTACCACTTCTGTAGGGCCATCAGAGGTTCTAGAGCATTCGCCCATTTCATTTGCAGCGCCGACTGCACCTTCGCTATGGTGTAGAGAAGGAAGAACGCGACTATTCGGCCATCTGGTGCAACAAGCTTGTCGACATCCAGAAGCAATACAAGATCATCAACAACGGGAAGGAGAAGGACTCCGTGCTTGACCTCGCCAAGACCATCATCGACCCCTGATACACCAACATGAAAGAAGACAATGATACCAAGGACCTGAACATGTGGGAGGTACCTATGAATGTAGCCTACATAACCTGCGTGGCCAAGGACGCATAAGCATGCTATGACATGTATGGGCAGATCTTGACATGAGGGCGTGTCTGCTTCCCGTAACCAACGAGTAGACGGACAGCCGCAGAATCATGATCAATGGTGCCAGGAAGGTCTAGATGTTGTACTTTATCTGTTTATAAGCACATTTATCATCTGAGTGTTTCATGCATTAGCCTATGTGTCGTAATTATCTATTTTGTCTGAAATATTTCTTTTAAGAACCCATTAACCTGTTTGCCTTTTTTAGTGGCTATTTTCTTATGTATGTAGCTAGTTCACTTGCCGTTAAAAAACTAGTTTACTCGGCTGTCGTGCTTTGAATCTCCTTCCTCCCAACATATTCCCCTCCTCGGGTGGACCCAGCATGTATCGTACACAGACATATTGGACCAACCACCTATCCATTTATATTTCTTTATTTTGTTCAATCTTTCGTCCTCTTCCTATACAGTGGCTGGCCATCATAGCCTATGGCGTTGTCAAGGCCATCCCTCTACTACCACACATTGTCCGGCGGCGGCGGCTCCACCGGCCCACCCTGCACGCCAACAAGTCAACCCTCATAGTCCCCTCCGCTTGCATCTTCCCCCGCTCCGGTTTGTTTGGTCCGAGGTCTCGACGTCGTCCTCCGCTTTTGGTGCTCTAGTCGCGGCGTCGCCGTCTGTCGTTCCCAACATGGTCAGGAAAACAAGAGGAATCAGGAAACAATTGTGATGCCCCAAGACTGGAGCTTCAGATGCCTTCCATGTTTCCGAGTGTTGTCGGGTGATTCGTTTTGGTTCGTTGCATCATGTGCATTGCATCATGTAATCATGTCATAAGTCTTTTGCATCTCGACTAATTAATTTGTATGGATCTTCGGTCCATTTAAATCGAGGGAATTCACATGGTGATTCTCTTTACAACATATCCTCTCGATATTTAGAGAGCTATAGTAATATTCCAATTATTTGGAATTTATCACAACACACTTGCAAAATAACCCCATGCCTTTTCTGCTTCGAGTTGATCTCCAAACCTTGCCCAATATTTCTTTTCCCTTTTACCGGGGCTCCTCCAAAAATCCTAACATTTTTTTTAGTTTTTTTTGAACTTCCTTTTACCAAGTCCCAGTTCAAACCCATTTGAACTAAATTCAAATGAGTTTGAATTTATATCTTTCAATCTTGTTGTTTCTATTTTTCTTGGGTCAAACTCATTTTTGTGAGTCCGGGAAATTTATCCGCAAGTCCAACTTCGTTCCCTAGCCCCCCACTTTCTTTCTTTTCTTCTCTTGTTTTCTGATAAAGAAAATATTAAGAGAAGGAAGGGAGAGAGAGCCCACACCCACAGGCCTTCTTGTGCCTAGGCCTGTCAGACCGGCCCAACCTCCCTGAGGCCTCACAGCCCGCACCTAAACCTAACCCTCTCCCCGACCGTAACCTCCCCTCCCCCCCTGTTCGATCCTTCCTCCAGCGCCGTCACCACGATCCCCATCTCCCACGCGCTGCACCCTTCGCCCCGATTCCCTCGATCCCATCTCTCCCTCGCGCTGCACCCTTTGCCCCGTTTCCCTCGGCCTCATCTCCTCGGCCCTGCCACCAGGACCCTCAGCTCCGCCGTCCTGCGTGCGCGACCACACCTGCGCCTCCTCCTTCCACGTCCATGGAAGCCGCCGCCTCGACTTCTGGCTCCGGCCTCCGTCGGCCGCTCCCTCCCCGGCCTTGGCCTCGTCCCCGTCTACCCAGGCCAGAGCTCCCACCGCTGCGCGTTGGACAGGAGGTCCCTCACGGCCGCCCGCCGCCGTCCTTGTCCGCGTCCGTGGAACCAGGCCGCCGAGCTCCACCAAGCCCCGCCGTCGTGTTCGGTCGCTGCCGGCGACCACGACCAGTGCCGGCCATCCTCCTGCCGCTCCTGCTACCCGCCTCTGCTCTGCACGCACGACCCTGCGTCCGTGGCTTCGCCTCCGTCGAGCTCGCCCCGCTGCCTCTGTTCTACTCCGGCTAGATCCAGCTGGCCCCGTCCTCCTCCATCTGGGGACTCGCCGTTCCCCCTCGTCCCGTCGCCGGAGTTCACGCCCAAGGCCGCTACAACCTCACCAACGGCCGCGTCCTTGCCTTCCTGTAATACTGTTGCGGGATGCCAGGGCCACCACTACACCTATACATCATGCTGTGTTCGTTCGCACGCCAAGACCTGACCCGTCAAGTACAACCACACCATGTTGAAACGGGAACCACTATCGTCGACCTCCGAAGAACATGGTTTTGCTGAGTACCCCTTCGTTTTGTCAAGAGCATCAAGTCCCTCGACGACAAGTGCACGACCACGCGGATTGTACCAAGTACCCCTTCGTTTCGGCGTGACCGGCAAGTCCGAAGACCCCAAGTACAACGACAACCCCGAAGGGATTCAAATCAGTCAAGTTCCTCTACCGATGACTCGAACGGCTACGACCGAGTACCAATACTGTCGACCCTCGAAGACCCCATGGACGTCATGTTCGTCTCGTGATCCCGAACCTCTACGAAAACGTTGTACGACTACTTCCGTGGCTGAAAACCCGTTTACAACTACCGCCGTTGTGTACGACTACCTCCACGACGAACGTCCCGAGAACGTCTACTTCCTCTACTTTGCACCGAACGAGAACCGTCCCTCTTGCATGCTTCGAAGGTATAACCCCGAGACGACCGTCCAAGAACGCTTGCATGTGATGTATGAGATGCTCGTGCTTGCTCCGTGCTCGAATTGTCGATGCACGTCGCCCCTCTTTTGCCTTGCCACCCACATGTGGGAACTCGGTATCCGAGATCACCCCACCATCCCTGCATGTCACGTTACGCACACTTCCCCTTTGCATCGGTATCACAATCGAGTACCGGAACCGGAATGTTGCCGTGGTACCGTTTCCGTTATCGTCGCCGTGGCATCCTTTCTTTCCGCCACGATGACATATGCTCCATATAATGCTCTTATCAACATTTTCTTTAAAACTTGCATAAAACTTGCCCATGTCATCCGCATCAGAGTAACAACAATTAAAATGTTTAAATTGTTGTTGCATTAAATTGTTAATGCATATGGGGATTTATCGGATTTGTTGTTTGTTATATCCGGCCCCATTTAAATTGCTTAGTTAGATAGTTTCTTTTATGCTTCACCTCTTGCCATGCTTAATAACATTTAATATTGTTGGGTACATAACCGAGAGAGAACTAAATAAGTCATGCGGTGTTCCGTCAATATGCAACTCGTTGCATATTGAGATCCACTTAATTTGTAGTATTGTTTGTGCACTTTGCCATGCCATGCTTCTTTAAACCGGACATGCATCATACTCGATTGTGCATCATGCCATGTTGATGTGGTGGTTGTTTACTATGTTGTTTGTTTCTTTCTGGTGTTGCTTCTTCGGGTTGGTTCCGATAACGTCGCGTTTGTGAGGAACCATTCGTCTACGTCCGTTTGTCTTCTTCATGGGCTCGTTCTTCTTCCTTGCGGGATCTCAGGCAAGATGATCATTCCCTCGAAATCACTTCTATCTTTGCTTGCTAGTTGCTCGCTCTTTTGCTATGTCTATGCTGTGATACCTACCACATGCTTATCCTGCCTCCCATATTGTTGAACCAAGCCTCTAACCCACGTTGTCCTAGCATACCGTTGTTTGGCTATGTTACCGCTTTGCTCAGCCCCTGTTATAGCGTTGTTAGTTGTAGGTGAAGATTGAAGTTTGTTCCTTGTTGGAACATGGAGATATTGTTCCTTGTTGGAACATGTTTATTTGTTGGGATATCACAATATCTCTTATTTAATTAATGCATCTATATACTTGGTAAAGGGTGGAAGGCTCGGCCTTATGCCTGGTGTTTTGTTCCACTATTGCCACCCTAGTTTCCATCATATCGGTGTTATGTTCCCGGATTTTGCGTTCCTTACGCGGTTGGGTATAATGGGAACCCCTCGACAGTTCGCTTTGAATAAAACTCTTCCAGCAAGGCCCAACTTTGGTTTTACCATTCGCCACCTAGCCTTTTCTTTACCTTGGGTAGGCCTGCCCAAGGGTCATCTTTATTAAACCCCCGGGCCAGTGCTCCTCTGAGTGTTGGTCCAAACTGAGCGATGTCCGGAGCTACCAGGGGCAACTCTGGGCTGGCCCACCCGACATCTTGCTCATCTAGTTTGCCCTGAGAACGAGATATGTGCAGCTCCTATCGGGATTTGTCGGCACATCTGGGTGGCTTTGCTGGTCTTGTTTTACCATTGTCGAAATGTCTTGTAACCGGGATTCCGAGTCTGATTGGAGCTTCCCGCTAGAAGGAATATCCTTTGTTGACCGTGAGAGCTTTTGATGGGCTAAGTTGGGACACCCCAGCAGGGTTATGAACTTTCAAAAGCCGTGCCCGCGGTTATGGGCAGATGGGAATTTGTTAATGTCCGGTTGTAGAAAACCTGATCTTGACCTTAATTAAAATACATCAACCGCATGTGTAACCATGATGGTCTCTTCTTGGCGGAGTCCGGGAAGTGAACACGGTGTTGGAGTTATGTTTGACGTAGGTTGTTCTAGGATCACTTCTTGATCATAGTTGTTCGATCGTGCTTTGCCTTCTCTTCTCGCTCTCATTTGCGTATGTTAGCCACCATATATGCTAGTCGCTTGCTGCAGCTCCACCTCATACCTTTACCTTACCCATAAGCTTAAATAGTCTTGATCGCGAGGGTGTGAGATTGCTGAGTCCTCGTGACTCACAGATACTTCCAAAACCAGCTTGCAGGTGCCGATGAGTCCGTGCAGATGACGCAACCAAGCTCAGGAGGAGCTCGATGAAGATCTTGTCCTTTGTGTTGTTTCGTTCTAGTTGATCAGTAGTGGTGCCCGGTAGGGGTTGATCGGGGACCATGTCGCATTTGGGGTTCTTATTTTATTTTGGCCCTGTAGTCGGGCCCTGATTGTATTTGGATGATGTAATGCTTTATTCATGTATTTGTGTGAAGTGGCGATTGTAAGCCAACTATGTATCTCTTTCCCTTATGTATTACATGGGTTGTGTGAAGATTACCTCACTTGCGACATTGCTTTCAATGCGGTTATGCCTCTAAGTCGTGCTTCGACACGTGGGAGATATAGCCGCATCGAGGGCATTACATGTTGGTAATCAGAGCCTTCCCCGACCTTAGGAGCCCCCACTGCTTGATCGTTTTTAGCGGCCGAGTTGAGTCTAGAAAAATGTTTTGAGTTATTTAGGAATTATATATCGGAGTGTTTAGGAATTCTTTTTACTTCCCAGTCTCATCATCGCTCTGGTAAGGCATCCTGATGTAGAGTTTTGACTCTTCTCTTTTCAAATTTCACTAAAAAAAATTTTAGGATCACGCGGGTATCTTGGAATCGTTCCGATGGTTTTGTGACGAGAACATTGTCTTGGTGCCTCCTTTCAGGGGTTTTGTGGCAGTGTCCCGAGGAGTTGAGCTCCGAGGTGTTGTCGTCATAATTTTATCGTTGCAGTTCTGGTACACCTGAGATTAGTTTCGCCGACATCGAAGATCTCTTTTATGCAGTTGTTGGTGAGATAACCTCGACGCCACCCAGTACTGGGGCGGGAGTTCGGGAGTATTGCCATAACTCGTATAACGGATGCTTTTCGAAGGTTGAGGTAAATGATTTCAGAAGGTTTCTTGGTTATGTGTTGAAGGATGGATACAGCTGGATGTAGGATTTGCTAGTTTTGGGTGAGATATTATGCTTCCCCTGTATCCCCAACACCTGATTGCATAACCGGAAAGGTTCGGGAGTTTCATAGGTGGGAATTCTAGTAGCTCTAGTTCTTCTTCCACGGATATTGGTTTGAGATTGGGATTTCTTACCGATTATTCGTTCTTGATCCATACCTACAAATTTCGGGAGTTTATAAGTGGGAATTCAAGTAGCTCTTAGGATATCTTTCCAACAGATGTATGATATGAAATTGGGGTTCGACGTCTAGTGGTCCGCCTATCCACAGTTGGTTTTACAGTGGTCTCGTTGTGTCTTAAAGAGTCCTTGGCTATGCCTACTCGGGGACGCTTCGTATGTCATGTGCACTGCCTTGTACATGATGGTGCTGTACGATCGAGCCCGTGTAGGCCCCACCACGAAAACTTCAGACGAAATCTCTATCATATGTTTGTTCTGGCTTATTCTGCAAGCCAATCCTTTGTTTTGTTTTTGAGTTGTGGTATTCGAGTTGCTTCAATGTCAAATGTTGATTCCATAACTTCCCCAAATGGTGTTCTCATACTCTGATGTGAATAGTAATCCTTCTCGATAATCGAGATTGTCATGTCACTCCTTTTCACCGATGTGTTTCTCTTCAAGTGGATCCGATCATTTTCAACATCCGCAAGATCAACTCAATTTTTTGGTCAACGGTGTTTGTTTCATCCGTCTCCAAGTTGTCTATGTTTTCCCACCCTCCCACCCCCTTCCTTCAAGGACTCAGATTTTTTTTTTAAGTATCATTTTATTCATGGGAAGCCTCTCTATTCCTTTTCCGTCAATGTTCTTATCCAGTGATTCTCATGAAGATTCTAATGGAGCTTCAAGTTCATCATTCTTCATTTTTTTCATCTCCGGTGGTTTCAAGTCATGCTTTGTTGATCATATCCTTTCCTTGTTTCAATGTTTTCTCATGCCGGTGCACCTCTTAATCATCCACTCTTGCTATTCAATTTGTTCCGGAGTGCTCAAGATATCTCGGAGATTCGTGTTTCCACTCTGCATTCATTCAAGATCTTTCGAGGATGTTCTCTCATTCAAGTCTTTTAATTCAACCAGTGTAATCTATCTTCCAAGCGACCTTTTCAATGTTGTTTCTTTGAGTGGGCCCTAACCCACAGGTCTTTTCCGAGGATCTTACCTGACTCTTCTAATTTTCCCGAAGTTATTCGCAAATTCTTTTCCAAGTTTGACGTAAGAAGGAGTTACCATCAGTCAAATGCCTTTTCTCCAAGATCTTTCAAATTCTTTCATCATTGGCTCAACCTTTTCTATTTTTCATTTCAGAGTATCTCAACAATTCACGGTGGTATTTCTCGTCGTAATTCAAAAATTTGAAGACCGAAGAAGATTTTCTCTCAATCCTGCTCCATTCTCTTCAAGATTCGTGATTCTAGCTTGTTTCCATCCCCTCATAATTGTTTTGATTATGAGAATTCTTTTCACCCATCCGGAGTAATTCAAGAGTCTTCTCAGTTTGGTTATCCGGAGTCCATCAATTCAGGTTTATTCATTCGCAGCTTTCAGATATCATTCTCTAATCTCACCGGTGCATCAGTCAAGTATTCTCTAATTAGTTCGTGAACTATTCGTCCTCTTGTATCTAAATTCTCTCAAGTATCTTCGTTCATTTCATAATTCTTCCCGGTGTTTCTTTATCTTTTCTGCGTTCATTTTCAATTCTTACGGTGGTTTGCTCACGATGCTCTTCCATTGCTATGGTATTAATTTATCCGTTGTCACAATCCTACCGGTGTTTCATTGAAGACCTTATCAAGTTATCGATATCTCTCTTAATCATTTCTACGAGAATAAGTAGTATGTCAAATCCGTTGCTAGTCTTCAATTTAATTGGTGAAGGATAAGCATAATGTAATTCTTATTTTTGTTTCATCGAGTGAACTCAATTCCCTATTCCGGAGGCTCATCAAATTCTCGGTTTCACTTGATTCATCATTCTTTTATGGAGTTCCAAGCTCTTTCAATTATATCATTTCAATGCTTCATCTAATCATTGCAAGGCTTCAATCTTATTCTTTTCATCCTACACTTCCTTTTGATCATTCTTTTATTACCGGAGTTCTTCACGAAGGCTCAACATGATCTTTTGCAAGGATAGTTTTCATTCTTCAATTGTTCTTCAAGATTTCTCTCGGAGCTAAGATCTGCCAAGATATTACTCTAAAATAAACATGGTGCCCAACACATGTTTTGTTTGAGGAGTTCAAGCCTTCTTCATATTGCATTCCGAAGTGCAATTCTTTCTATCGTATCATTTGAGGTGGTGCTATGCCATTCTTCATAATTTGAGTTCATGTTTCATGATTCACATGTTGTCAAGAATGAGATATATTAAATCCATCAATCTCTTCACTGGAGTTATCTTGGGTTATATTTCACCTAAAACCTTCCCTAAGGAATGTTGCTATTTATGGTGTTTATCGATGATCCAAGTTTCCTCCTATTCTCACTATGGAAGATGTTTTCATCTCTTCGTCGCTCTCAAGCAAGCAATTTTTTTCGTTTGTGGCAGGTTTTCACCTCAAGTTTTTGAGATGTTTTCCATAAGCCCTCAACAAGCCTGTTCTTTTCGTTGTTGATTTCCCAACAACTCCGTTCAATCCTTCTTGTTAAGGATGCTCTCTCAAATTCATTTGAGGTAGAACATGTTGTTTTCTTCTTCGTTCTTTTCATTGCATTCTTTCATTTCTTCCGGAGGCATTGTGATGATGCTCTCTTCACTCATCATCTCGTATTGTGAAGATCATGTTCTTTCCTTTGCTTATCCATTCAACCGGAGTGTCGTGTTTTCATTCCAGTTCTCTCATCTTATCAAGTTTTACCTCCTTTATCAACCGGAGTGCTGTCTAAAATCTTTCTTACCCCTTGTGCCATTCTTTCAATAGTTCCGGAGGCAGCATGTTGTTGATTTCATCAAGTATCCTTTCATCTTGTCAAGTTCTTGTTTATTCCTTCAATTTGCAGTCGGAGTGCTGTACATATTATATCATTTTTTCCTCCTCTATCTTGTTTTAACTGGAGTGTTTTCGTAATTGATCTTTATCGTTCCTTCTGCATCTCGTTTCTACCGGAGTGCTTGCATGTACTTCTTGTCCTTTGTAACACTTTTCTTATGCATTTCAACCTATAAGGTTCTAGTAATGTTCCTTGTTCCTCTTTTGTAATAGAGTGTTTTCAACTTTGTTCATCTTTGTTATATTATTCCTTTCAAATTGTTCAACCTCGCAAGGTTCCTTGGTTTCACTCGTTTTTCAAAGAAGCAACTTAGCTTTACCTCTTCTCTTTCTCTTCCGTTTTTCCTTACGGTGCCATTCTAGATCTCGGGATGAGATCCTCTCATACTGGTGGAGTGTTGTGACGCCCCAAGACCGGAGCTTCAGATGCCTTCCATGTTTCCGAGTGTTGTCGGGTGATTCATTTTGGTTCGTTGCATCATGTGCATTGCATCATGTCATCATGTCATCATGTCATAATTCTTTTGCATCTCGACTAATTAATTTGTATGGATCTTCGGTCCATTTAAATCGAGGGAATTCACATGGTGATTCTCTTTACAACATATCCTCTCGATATTTAGAGAGCTATAGTAATATTCCAATTATTTGGAATTTATCACAACACATATGCAAAATAACCCCATGCCTTTTCTGCTTCAAGTTGATCTCCAAACCTTGCCCAATATTTCTTTTCCCTTTTACCAGGGCTCCTCCAAAAATCCTAACATTTTTTTTAGTTTTTTTTTGAACTTCCTTTTACCAAGTCCCAGTTCAAACCCATTTGAACTAAATTCAAATGAGTTTGAATTTATATCTTTCAATCTTGTTGTTGCTATTTTTCTTGGGTCAAACTCATTTTTGTGAGTCCGGGAAATTTATCCGCGAGTCCAACTTCGTTCCCTAACCCCCCACTTTCTTTCTTTTCTTCTCTTGTTTTCTGATAAAGAAAATATTAAGAGAAGGAAGGGAGAGAGAGCCCACACCCACAGGCCTTCTTGGGCCTAGGCCTGTCAGACCGGCCCAACCTCCCTGAGGCCTCATAGCCTGCACCTAAACCTAACCCTCTCCCCGACCGTAACCACCCCTCTCCCCCTGTTCGATCCTTCCTCCAGCGACGTCACCACGATCCCCATCTCCCTCGCGCTGCACCCTTCACCCCGATTCCCTCGATCCCATCTCTCCCTCGCGCTGCACCCTTTGCCCCGTTTCCCTCGGCCTCATCTCCTCGGCCCTGCCACCAGGACCCTCAGCTCCGCCGTCCTGTGTGCGCGACCACACTAGCGCCTCCTCCCGCTCGCGCCTCCTCCTGCCTCGTCCATGGAAGCCGCCGCCTCGACTTCTGGCTCCGGCCTCCAACGGCCGCTCCCTCCCCGGCCTTGGCCTCGTCCCCGTCTACCCAGGCCGGAGCTCCCACCGCTGCGCCTTGGACAGGAGGTCCCTCACGGCCGCCCGCCGCCGTCCTTGTCCGCGTCCGTGGAACCAGGCCGCCGAGCTCCACCAAGCCCCGCCGTCATGTTCGGTCGCTGTCGGCGACCACGACCAGCGCCGGCCATCCTCCTGCCGCTCCTGCTACCCGCCTCTGCTCTGCACGCACGACCCTGCATCCGTGGCTTCGCTTCCGTCGAGCTCGCCCCGCCGCCTCCGTTCTACTCCGGCCAGATCCAGCTGGCCCCGTCCTCCTCCATCTGGGGACTCGCCGTTCCCCCTCGTTCCGTCGCCGGAGTTCACGCCCAAGGCCGCTACAACCTCACCAACGGCCGCGTCCTTGCCTTCCTGTAATACTGTTGCGGGATGCCAGGGCCACCACTACACCTGTACATCGTGCCGTGTTTGTTCGCACGCCAAGACCTGACCCGTCAAGTACAACCACACCATGTTGATTAGGGAACCACTACCGTCGACCTCCGAAGAACATGGTTTTGCTGAGTACCCCTTCGTTTTGTCAAGACCATCAAGTCCCTCGACGACAAGTGCACGACTACGCGGATTGTACCAAATACCCCTTCGTTTCGGCGTGACCGGCAAGTCCGAAGACCCCAAGTACCACGACAACCCCGAAGGGATTCAAATCCATCAAGTTCCTCTACCAATGACTCGAACGGCTACGATCGAGTACCAATACCGTCGACACTCGAAGACCCCGTGGACGTCAAGTTCCGTCTCGTGATCCCAAACCTCTACGAAAATGTTGTACGACTACTTCCGTGGCTGAAAACCCGTGTACAACTACCGCCGCCGTGTACGACTACCTCCACGGCGAACGTCCCGAGAACGTCTACTTCCTCTACTTTGCACCGAACGAGAACCGTCCCTTTTGCATGCTTCGAAGGTATAACCCCGAGACGACCGTCCGAGAACGCTGGCATGTGATGTATGAGATGCTCATGCTTGCTCCGTGCTCGAATTGTCGATGCACGTCGCCCCTCTTTTGCCTTGCCACCCACATGTTGGAACTCGGTATCCGAGATCACCCCACCATCCTGGCATGTCACGTTACGGACACTTCCCCTTTGCATCGGTATCTCAATCGAGTACCGGAACCGGAACGTTGCCGTGGTACCGTTTCCGTTATCGTCGCCGTGGCATCCTTTCTTTCTGCCACAATGACATATGCTCCATATAATGCTCTTATCAACATTTTCTTTAAAACTTGCATAAAACTTGCCCATGTCATCTGCATCATAGTAACAACAATTAAAATGTTTAAATTGTTGTTGCATTAAAAATACAGATAATGGCTCCTTTAATGTTTGTTTGCACCCAACATGAAACTCATAGTACACACCCGAGATTAACCAGAAAGTAGATAGACAGTACTGATTGCTGCCCCAATATGTACCCCACAACCATTTAAAAACTCAAGTTTCAGCATTAGTTTGGACCTGACTCGAGTCTAATAGGTGAACACGATGATAAAGTAGCATGTCATCGTATTAAGCGATGCATAACGTAAGCAGACACGAAAGAGTGCGACCTCTCTTGCGGACCCGTGTAGTCCTCAAGGTCATCTGCTCAGTTGATGATGGTAATGCAGTTATGCTGGCTGCCAGTGGCGGGGAAGAAGATCTGAGGCGGCGAAAGACAGTCTGGAGAGCGGATCCCTGCTGTGGTGAACCCTTCCGTCATTGGAGCCGCTGGGCTGGGTGGAACACAGCGCAGCAGGAGCAGGACAAACCACACAATGTTTTCTTTGACACATATCTGTAACTAAAGTAATTGTGTAAGGGCTTGTTTGAATTTGAGGATTCTACAATGCAGGGATAGGAAATAGACAGGACTAGGATAGGAATACATGTGTAGGACAGAGAATTCAAAAACACATGATTTATGCCAATCTGGGTGTTTGATTCACAAGAATTGGAAGATCAGATGATGCAAAGAAGCAAGGTGAGATTAAGTCCAACCATAAGAAAATGTACGTTTATAATGCTATTATGCTACTATCTCTTAGTCTTATGCTTCATGAATAGGAATTTGAAAAGGAGGACAAGTGGAAATTAAAATTCCCATGGTTTTTGTTTCAAGGAGACAATAAAGCAACAAATCCTACTGTTTTCCTTTGCTCCATTCCTTTGAACCAAATTGATGAATAGTAGTACCATAGGAAATTTCCAATTCCTATGTTTTTCCTTCACTTTTCCTTTCAAGCACTGGCGATTCTAGTAGGCAGGCTTGAGCAAGGAAAAGACTACACTCAAAAAAATTTTTGGTGCTACTTCTATTACTTTGGACCCAGGCCATTGCCCTACTAGCTCAACTCCAAGGCCCATCGACAAATACACAGCTCAAATGCACAAATATTAATAATGATGGCGTTCAAGAGAGTCCATCACGGATAGCTAAGTGTCCTGGTACCTCACTGCTTGTCATATAGTAGGATAAAATAATTGTATTTCATGTTACTACGTGTGCTCAGTGGACAATATATATAACATGTAGAGTAAAAAAGAGATGGAACAATTGAACAACCTCTTTGGCGAAGCCATGTCAATCTCAACATGATTGGGTAGGTCGGTGAGGATGATCCGGCTGACTTGGCTGTGGGAGGAGGGGAAGAAGATCTTAGGCGTCTGGAGATGGAGCCCGGGGTACTGCTCCACTGTGATGTAGGGTTTCGTCGTTGGAGCAGCTGCGGTGAGTTGTACGACGCCGAGGCTGAAGCAGGATAAGAGAGCCAACGTTAACCTGAGTGGAATTCTAATAGAATCTCCAATAGATGACGTAAAATACATAACCACAAAGTGCTAGATGTAAAATACATCAGCCGCTCATTTCTGAACTTAACTGTCGAAACTGAATTTTTCTGTCCAAACTGAATTTTTCTGTCAAAACTGAATGCACTAGTAGCAGAAAAGTAGTAGAAGCAGCAGCGCCTGTGAGAGCCAGGGCAGCTGGTCGTGTAGCAGCACCAGGTGAGGCTATCCTGAGCCGGCAGCCACCAATGGCCAAACAGCCGCCCCCCGTCGCCCGCGGCCGGTGGTGCGTTGCCCCGCCCACCCCGAAACCACTGCCCACTGCCGGTCTGCCGCCTCAGCCATCCCTCTAGGCCCCTCCATGCCGAGCTTTCTCTCCGCCGATCCCCACGCCACCGCCCCACCACCGCTGGCAACCACCGCCCCCACCCTAAAACCTAAAATAGATACTAGGGTACCTCTTCGGCGAGCCCCCTCCCCGCTGCGGCTGGTTCTTCCTTAACTCTGGCGAGCCCCCCACCCCCTAAAAACCAACTGACCTGAAAATTGATTCAGTCGACTGAAGTGTAGCTAAATCGGAGCAGCATCACAAGCAAGAGAAAGAGCGAGAGAAGCAAGAGCAAGAGTAAGAACAAGAGCAAACCAAGAAGGGGACTGAGAGTAAGAGCAGAGCAGCAGCCCTAGCGAGAGCTAAAGCAGCAGCAACTCTGACTGATGTGGACGTTGCCCCCGAGGGAGCAACGCCGTGGAGGAAGTGGCTGGTGACGCCGCCTTGGATGGAGCCGCGCCGTGTCATCTCGGGACCGAGTGCCGGCAGCACCGTGAGATCAAATCAAGAAGAAAATGCGGCGATTAGTGTACAACCTCTTTGGTGGCGCCAATTATGCCTCAGCTTCATTCGAGGAAACGGTGATGACGATGTTCTTTCGGTGGTGTAGGTGAAGACGGAGGTGTGGGAATGGAGGTGGAGCAAAAGACGAGGGGAATGTCGAGGCAGCTCCTTCGAGGAGGAGGAGGGGGTGGCTGAACCGGCGGGATGACAAGATCGACGACGGATCCTCATCCGATACGGTGGATGAGGGACATCGAGGTGTTGCTATGGACGACGTCGTCGGGGAAGAGGCTCCGGCTGGGTGGTGGACGGAGGAGGGTGTGGGGGTTCGCGGGTTTTCGTGGCCTCGGTGTATGAATGGGTGGGCGGATGGGATGGGAGTGGGGAACCATGGCTTACGAACGCGCTTGTCGGAAATTTGGGGTAAGTTACAAAAGTACCCCCATCGATTTGAGATAGGCGGTTCTTTCAGTTTAGGGGTATCATGGGAATTTCACGTGTCGGGGTTTCACAGGAGGTGGGAGTTTTCGCGCGCGTTGTAATTTTGGAATAGCAAGGCACAGGTTGAGATGGAGGGAGTTTTCGGAGCACAACGAGACAAAGATATATCTTAAATATTTCGGGGTAACAAGGCGCGGGTTGAAGAGGCTGGAGTTTCGCAGCATGATAGACAGAGATGCTAGCTTGAAATTTCGGCATAACAAGGCGCGGCTTGAAATTCCGGGAGAACAAGCTTAACGTGTACCCGAAAAAAAGGCAATTTGCACCTCATCACTAGAGAGAGCTATGTCCCGTTTTACTATATTACTAGAAATGCATTCAAACACAACAAAAAACTAAAAAAATTAGGACAACAAACATAACGTGTATAGTACCAAAACAATTTGCACTTCCCTCAACAATAAAAAATGTGTGTTGTCTTGCATATGACTAAATTTGAGTACATTTTCCCTGTTTGAATGGGATTGTACTCGGGTTAGCTATACAACCATATAAATATTATATTCACAGCACATGACATGAATATAGGAGAAGTAAATTCCTATCTAAATATGAACTACATGTACATACGATCTCAAATTCAAATATATGTATAGATTTTATGTTGAATTCAAATCATAGTACATGTATGCTCTAGCTAGATGTTCGAAATCTAAACCATGTATGATATACTACGTACAATGTGATTAACAAGCACAACACACAAACAAACACCATTTAGACTAGTAAGGTACACGCGCATTGCACACATGAGATTTGGCAACCAAATTATGAATAAAATACCACATTATAGCATGTAAGCTTTGTGTCATATATGCATGATGTAGATGTTCATTTAATTTTTATAGTTCATTTCATTCAAAATCATCTAGTTTTTATAAGAAAGCTAATCTATTTTAAGATTCATGGAATTGTGCATTGTAAGGCATAAAGTAAAAAAAAATAATGACAAATCATGTAGAAAAACATTTGGGAAATTCTGATATGGAAGATTCTAGAACAAATAAGAAGTGCTTGTGTTTTGAGGTTTGTGCATTATGCTTAAATTCAACCATCGAGTCTTCTAGATTTTACATGTGGAAAAATCTGGTGGAATCTAGATGATATCCAACGGCCAGTTGTGCTCAAATTTTCCATCTCTGCCCCATCGGATTGGCCTCATCCAACGACCATCTTTCAAAGTTAAAGTTATCCGCACACTATATAAAAAATATAAAATATAATATATATATATAGGGGTATAGATATAGATATGTGATGCGAAAGCCACCCATCATCTCCAATTAGAATAGTGTGCCCATGCACAGATGCAATGTGGCCAAACGATGTCTGCCATCGATATCTCAAATACAAACATGCTCGTTTCCAAACCACACCACGCATATCTCAGTTATATTCATGCATGCATGGGTTTCAAACGTCATGACCTCGTATTCAAATATTTGAATTCTACTTTACATTGATTATGACGTCACCTAGTTGTTTACACCCACATAGTCATCTTCTCTTTATAATTGTACCATTAACTTTCTCTCGTGCATGCATACACACACAGTACCTATTGGCATTATCCATCGCACACATGCAATCTTTTTCTTCAGGTTGGTCTCCCATGCATGCACGCACACGCACCTCCCCCTCCCCATCATATCGGGCATTCTTTATCTCTCACGTGCATGCGCAACGATCGATGTTCCTCTATGTGTGTGTATATATAGCCAGGTCTTTCACAGTTTTCCACACAAATTGATCAATCTATATATGTAGTGAGGTCTCACCCTATTTCCCATGTCCACATCGATCAATCTATACCTCTCTATATAGGATTACATAGCTAATACACCCACATTAATTATATATCCAACGCCCCCTCTCATTATCCATGCCTCCGCTTCATCTCTTAGATGCGCACAGTGGCGAAGTCAGGGGGCAGCAAGGGCCCTGCCCCCCCTAACATCACTATATATTGAGGCTAATACGAATGTGATCATTAGACAATAGCTTGTAAAATGGTTTAAGATGATGAATTGGCCCTCCTCGTAAAGGATTAGCAATGCTTGGCCCCTGGCTCATTTATTTTTCATGGCTCCGCCACTGGGCGCAACAGCGCATGTTCTCGCCCCCTCTCTTCAAATATCGATCTTGCACTTGTGCACTCCTTCATAGTCTCCCCTCCACTTGGCTCCTCGCACCATCTTCTAGCCCCCCCCCAGCGGATTTTCCCAAATGTACAATCTAGCAGATACCATGGTTGAACTTAAGCATAATCCACAAACCTCAAAACACAGGTGCTTCTCCTTTGTTCTAGAATCATCCATATCATAATTGCCCAATCTTTTTTCCTAGTTGAATTGCCATTATTTGTTTTTAGTTCATGCTTTACAATGCACAATTCCTTGAATCATAAAATAGATTAAGGGCTTCTTTGATTCAAAGGATTCTCAAAGAAATTTTGGAGGATTCTAATCCTTAGGAATTTTTCCAATCTTGGTGTTCTGATTCGTAGGATTCATTTGCGCTACTTTTCATAGGGAAACATCCCATCCACTCAAACCACTTTGAAAGAATCATGTTTCTTTCTCTGCGCAATCAAACACTCATACAATCCTATAGGATCCAAGACGACATTCCATTCTAATGCCATGATTTTCCTATTCCCATGTTTTGGAAACCCTACGAATCAAAGAGGCCCTAGCTTTTTTATAAAAACTAATTTATTTTGAGTGATATGAACTATAAGAATTAAACTAAGGTCTACATCAGGCATATATGACTCAGAGCGTACATGCTATAGTATGGTATTTATTCCTAATTTGGTTGCCAAATCTGATGCGTGCAATGCATGTGTACCTTACTAGTACTTCGAGTGTGTGCAAACACGTAAATTAGGATTCCAATGTCACGCTACACAGTGTCTCTCCTACAGTTCATGAAGCTACGTGGCACAAAAAAGAGGCGTTGTCGTGACCTCCTTGTGTGGATTGATCACAGTGACATGCTGCTGCTTCCAGAAGAATGTACTCGTCCTCTGTGAGCCACACTAGCGGTAAATGCACGAAGCGAATATGTGCACGCACGCCACGCATGCACTCATTCCCTCGCACGCATACGCGGGGTACATGGAGCGACGCATTTTTTTACGAAGATCCACCCCATGTGATAATTTGAAGCGTGTAAAGTCCTTCATTTCGTTGATGGTCAATTAATACAGCGCATGCAAATTGAGTGGACGTGAGGGCGGAGGAAAGACATTACTACTCACTGCGCACATGTGAGTAGTTCAATCATGGGGTGCCAATACTTCCATTGGTCTCCTTCATATTTTGTGCCAATTTTTGACCATATTTGTAAGTAACATAATATTTATGCATGTCATAAAAATTGGCACAAAAAAGGGGGTCAGTAAACCAGGACGTAGGCAGCATGATTAATTTTTGCCAGGGCTACCGTTGATGGCCTTTGTATTTAAATATGGACGGGGTGGAGTAGTACTATCTTTATCTTAGCCTCGTAGGGATCTCCCAGCGCCTAGGCTCGCCTTCCTGCCTCGCCCATCGGATCCATCCATGGAAGATCCCGCCATGGATAATCCCTTATATCCTAGGATCCCGCGGGCTGCCCTCTCGCTGCGGCCCGCAGCACTGCCGCCTTTGAGCGAAACCCACATGTGTTTTAAAGGGGATCCATTGCTCTGGAATCACATATCGGTGGCGCTGGAGGACATGCCAGGGCTGCGTTTGAGGTGGTGGGCAGCAAGGGTAAATTGGATCGAGGAAGCATCGCATCGATTGGAGAGAAGGTCCAAGGAGCTGCGCCTGGCGCAGTACAAGGCGGAGGTGCAAGTCGATCTCAAGGGAGAGATGCTGAGGGATGTCAGCATCTGGCAGCAACTCGTTGATTTAGAGCTAGGGCTAATGGAAGAGATCATATTCACGGAGTCGTCTGCGAAGGAAAGAACGCGCATGCCTATGTAATGGCATGAGCAGCCGGTGCAACTGTTCAAATGGGCGGTAGGAGAAGCCAAATCCCAGGACCAGTCGCGGTGGTGCTGCTGGGCATGCATCATAGGCGA
The DNA here is from genome assembly GCF_003073215.2 of Triticum urartu. Classification (NCBI taxonomy): domain Eukaryota; kingdom Viridiplantae; phylum Streptophyta; class Magnoliopsida; order Poales; family Poaceae; genus Triticum; species Triticum urartu. The sequence continues at coordinate 248,063,391 of NC_053023.1, forward strand.
GGTGAGCAACCCTCCTTCCCCGCAAGCGATGCAGTGACCTAGTCGGTTGCTGCTGTAGTGAACTTGCAATGCTATGTCGGTTTGCAACCATGACAATCACTTCATATATATGTATTGTTTTCCTATAAAAAATACTTGGTCGTTTGGAAAAAGATGGTAATTGATTAATCACTCATTTTAGAATGCTTGGTTGTGACAATCAACCGAAGCCACAACCAGAAGTCTCCATTGCCTAACTACTTTAGGGTCGGTCACACCAACAGACGGTCGGTCGGACCCGTGTCTCACCGAAGGGACACAGATCGGCTTGGTCTGACATGTACGACCAGTTACATCACTGAGTTGTGCGACCGCATTTGAGCAGTGTAGTACTCCCTCTATCTCAGTTTACAAGTCTTGCACGTGTATGTAGGTCATTAATTTGACCAACTTAATAAGCGGCATACATTACAAGAAATATATCATTACAAACTCATCGGGAGCCGTTTCGGGCCTCGAAACCAAAACCATCAATTAATCTTTACCTTGTTCCCATCACATTCCAAAGTACTAGTGCTACAATTAAGTGCAAGCCCGCTCACACCTACATGTATGTACCAAACCTGAACGTGTTCCCACTATGCAGGTTTTAGTACTAGTGCTAGTACTTAGGTTATAAACAGGGGAACTACCTAACCAAAAATTACTCTACCTTCATCCTCATAAGTCCTCCTTCTTCGTTCATCCTTGCCATGGCCGGTGTGCAGAGCTCTAGGTCGAGAACTACTCGTAACAAGGGAGCGGCAACCAAGGTTGTGGAAAAAAAGAGGGCTCACCGCCACGCAGAGACGTCGAAAGATCTCTCACCGGCAGGCGATGGCTCCCAGGAGCGCCCTACCCATAGAGGCGAACATGCCGAGATGGCGGCGCTGGAGTCGTTATCCCTCGACAACATGACCGATCAGCTCAACAAGCAGCTCAATAAGCAGAAGGAGTTCATCCACGGGTTGGTGGAGGTGCTGAAGGAGAGCCTCGACGACATGCACACTGAGCTCAATGAGCAGGGGGAGTTGACCGCCAGCTTGGTGATGCTGTTGAAGAAGAACATTGCCTCGGAGAAGAAGGCGACCGGCGAAATGCTGCAACTTCAGGAGGACAAGGCGAAGCTCTGCCACGAGCTTGACCTGCTGAAGGAGGAGAACGCCGGCTGGAAGAAGCTGCATGAGAACAGTAGTTCCTCGATGAAGATGCTACAGTTCTTCGTGATGGAACAGAAGGGGGAGTTGGCGAAGCTTCGTATCGAGCACCCGACTGCTGTCAAGGTACGTAATGCAGCCGTGGAACAGATGATGATGGCTCGCGTCGAGAAATCTCGCGTCATGGACACAATAAAGAAGATAGCGGAGGAGACACGCAATGAGATGGAGGTCTTGGAGGCGATGAAGAAGCAGTTATGACTCCGCGGCCAACAACCCTTCATGTAGTGAGAGAAGCGCCCCAGACTTGTGTGTGCGTCTTCCTTTTTTTGGGGGGTGATAATCTTCGTTTTTCTTTTGCTCCCGTGTTTCTTCTTTTGCTTCGGGTGTTTCGCCGCATGTGTCACGTTCTCTGCGAGGCATGAATAGAACAATGCTAAAAATGAGATGACTAGCAAATTAGATCATTCTTTATTGCCAATAGAACAATTCCTCTTGCTAGAAATATATAATAAGAGTAGAGAGTAGAGATATGGCACTGGGCTGCCGTGTTTTGTGCTCCTCCGTCGTACTACAGTGGAAAACTTGAGTATACCGCGCGGTTCTTTGCTCCTCCTCTGGTCATAGGCACATTTATACGAGCAGTCAAATCACAAGGCCCCGCCATCCAGCAGTAATGAGCCGTCAAATCACAAAGGCCCTCGCCTCTCTTGAAACCGACCTACCTAGACTGCCCCACCCTCTAGCCTTTTAAAACATGTATACTTTTGTGTAGTAGTAGGATCGATGGATTGTGCAATGGAGCAAAACTAACACGATGAAATTAAATAAAAAAGGTGGTACATATATAGAGCACTCGTCGCCAAATTATGCATATAGTACTATTTAAAAAGCTAGTATGTGCTTAAATGGGGTGCTAAATTATACTAAAAAAATTAGCATACCTATTTAATTCTTGGGTTCTTATTATTTATGCCACTAGTTTGTGCATCACTACTTAGTTTTGCCATTAGAAGTTACAGCTACTCAAAAATGCCATCGATCCGTGAGATGCCTGCTCAAAAATGCCATTAGATATCTCAAAATGCCATCATTTAGTTAGATGTTTGCTCAAAAATACCATCATACATTGTGATTTTCACATCAAACCCGTTGACCATTTACATGACAAAAATAAGCCGATTCTCGCAATGATAAGTTTGGCCCCGCTTGTTAGGAGTAACCAAGCGAACGATTTTACAGGAAAATAAGAATGCTGTTGGGATCAAGTAGGCCCCACACTTTGTTTTATTGGAGTGAGGTAGAGGGAGAGCTGGCATGTTGGTCCAACGGTATTTATGTAATCATAACATGGCAAAAGAGATTTCAGTCACAATAATGGTGTCCAGCACAACACAACCGTCAAATAAAACTGAGCACCCTGAAATTCTTTGACAAAACTAAGCCCCCTGAAATTCTTTCACAACTAAACTGCTGGCTATATGATGTTGGCCATATATATTGTACGTAGATAATGTGAAGAAACGAGTGGTAGTCATAGTACTATACCAACTAAAAGATGAACCATAAGAAATACTAGTATGTACGTACTGAAGAGTAAAATAACAAGAAGAAACATAACATAGTTCTGCTGGGGGCTCAGCACAACACACCCCTCAAATAAAACTAAGCACACTAGAAATTAAACTAAGCAACTAATCCGGTAGACACTTCATTAGAACCACCATGAGCAAAGACACTACCACCTTACTCAGAGTCCTCGTCCACGTCCTCGACTTCGTCCTTGTCCCTCTTCCTCTTGGGCGATACTTCTTTGCTTGAACCGCACACTTGGCTCTTGCTCTTCATCCAACCCTTGTAGATATTGAAACAAAGATAGCCATCCATTGCAGCGTAGTGGATGTGGTTTATATCTAGTACATTCCACTGTCATGCATGATGAAACGTGTGCGGAGGTTTCTTCAGTTTACCGTACGAAGGATGAACCATGGCTCCTCCCAGGGTCAGCATTGAAGGCTGATCACAGGAGGGCACCAGCCCTTCCTTCTAGAGGTCCAAGGGGTCGCTACAACGAGGCCTATCCGACCCAGGATTTCCTTGTCGTTCCTAAAGTCTACAGTAATGAATTTGACTCGGCCGCCCTTGAGGAACATCTTAAATTCCTCACACTCAACGTCGGCATGGCATATGTGGTTGACCAAGCATAAGTCATGCACGCAAACCTAGATCACAATGAGCTTCTTCTTCTCTGCCTCCTTTAGATTCTTCTCGCTTCCTAGGACTGTGGTGTACTCAACATCTAGCCCAGTGACCCACTCATCATTTGAGTTTTTGAACATGCATTTGAAGCGAGCAAGGGATTATTTCACCATTGTAGAAGAACGGGTGTAGATGACATCAAACTCATCGCCGGTGATGGTTCTAACCTTGTACTCACCGCCGATCATGGAGATTTGGGACACCCTGCATTTGGGAGGAGGGTTAGGATTAGTGGAACTGCCGTAATGTGAAAGGACGGGACGACTAGGAGCGGTTTATCGATTGTAAAAATGCCAAGTGGGGGCGCGTGTGAATGGTAGGGTAGTGGCTTGCCTGGTGGATAAATGGATTCATGCACAGTACTATGGGGGCCTAATTAGATGTCTTGTCTACTCAACGCCCAATTAAATGGCTTTCGATGTCATGTCAAGCGTCGGGAAAATTACAAGTGATACAAAGCTTTCCATTCTCCAATGATACGGGCTTCCGGAGAGCCCTTGGATCTGAGATCGAATGGTTGCATGGAGTGATTCTAGACCTATGGGTGAATATCCTATCCTGGAGGGTTATTCTGCAAATTTTCAGCAACTTAGCATGTGACCGTTCAATCTCAGATCCAATGGCTGCCAGCAGCCCGTATCATGGTCGCACCTACCACGACCATTGCCTCGCTCACGCGGTCGCGCTCTTGGAGATTTAACACGGTGCGTTAGGCTATCTGATGTTGGGATGTCATACATAGTCATCACTTAGTCACTCATACAAGAAGGTTAGCTATAAGGGTGGCTATAAGAGTATTTTTTTGTTTACTTTTCTCTATCTCTTTCTTTGTAGTATTTATTGCATTTGCCAGGGAGTGACCTCTTCCAATGAAATGGTGCTTAGATGAGGTGCCATGGGTATTAAATGGCTTAGCAACTCAAGTCCCCAATGCATATGTGCTTAGTTTTTTGTTGCTAAGTTTGCTTCATCTAGGTAGACGTGCTTAGCACTGTTTCTTCCTGGGGTCACCAAACTAGTCTCTCTCTTCTTAATTAACTTGCCACATCAGACTTTATGCCTATGTGGCAGGCTTACACATGTAGGATCAAGTACAATAGTGGGCTATAAGCCCGCTTTACATGGCATTTTTGCATATGTGGGGGAAAGAGGCAAGGAAAAAGTGGAGGAGTGGGCTCTCAAGCAAGAGCCAGCCTCTATATGGTGGAGCATCAGGAGTGGCACCTGTATGGAGGTGGTCAGGAATCGGGAGACTCATGGCGGTCGTAGCACCGTAGTTAAAATGATAATGGCCAGTCAAATCACCGGGCCCCACATGTCCAGCAGTAACTCACCCTCAAATCACACAACCCTATGTTTGCAGCAGCCTACTCCCGCATCTTCTCGTGTCTCTGTTGAACTGACTAGGCGGAACTGCCCCACCTGCCGCGCAGGAAAAGCCCCTCCCTCGAATTTTAAATAGTACAATATTACTAATTTTGTATCGATGGATTGCGCCATGGAGCAAAGCCTCTAGAAAACGGCGGCACACATTTACGGAGTACAGTATATAGCACGCCTGTCGCGTTCGCGTCTCACCCTAGATGGTCGGTCGGTCTGGCATGCCGCTCTCCAAATGGAACGCGCGTCATATTGCGTTTGCACACACATGTGGGACCGCAATTGAGAACCGACCATAGGCACAATCCCCGCCCCCGCAAGTCGGGTGAGATAATAAAAGAGAGAGATGAGTGATAGTACTAAAGAGGTGTTGTACAGACATAGGTGGAGGCCTCGACGTTGTAGCTTGGATGATCCATGCATGACACGGAAGATCAGTTCATCCATGCATGTGACCAGACTCCAGCATACACGCCTGGATTGGCTATCGTCTACATATCATGCAGGCTGTGTTGAACATGGCTGTAGTTCTAGTGAGAAATCTAAAAAAGGTTTCTTGTCATCTCGCAAAATTATGTGTCATGTGCTTTGGATCTCTGTGAGGATTAAACAGCGACCACTGAGTTCCTCCAAGGCTCTAGTCATGGGGGCCACATGCATGAAGACTACTCGACTGCCATCTATGTCAAGCCGGCTATGTTAATTAGGGCATCTATCGATGGACCCCTTTTCTACGAGTTTATCTTTAATTTGAGCTTTGATCCTTGTCTAGTTTGTCCGTCGGGATTCATGTTTTCTCCTTTGGGCAGTGAGTTTATGGTTTCTTGTCATGTTATAATCTGGTGCTTCAGATCGAAATGAGGACAACTACGCCTCTAGGGAATGTGCATGAAGACAGTCATTGACAAGGTTAAGCCAGCTTCGGTAGACAAAAGAAAATTAGTACTAGTACTCCACTATATATAGGCAGGAGCCTCCGCGCTTGCTTGCTAGTGTTGCTCTCTTCACACTATCTCATCCTCTCCAGATCTAAAAACGCTGGTCACAGATCCAGCCAGATTCTCTCCGCCGGGGAAGGTGACAAGGTGCAACATTCACACACTCGTCCTCGACGACGACTCTTACCCACTGCTGGCGCGTCGCGATCAGTGTGCCTTGCCGTTCTCTCCCAAGGACCGCTAGCTAGGGAGGGCCTCCAAACCCATCTTCCTCGCTGCCATAGTGTGGGCAGATCTGGCCTCCTGCCGCCCACCTAGCAACATCCCGGCGACCCTCAGGTATAACTTCCTTCGAAACCAGCCTTGCTCTACTTCCCGAGCTCCTGACGTCGCTGCATTTGTATCTTTTACTATTTCCCTAGCCCCCTCGTAGATACTCCCTCTGTTCCAAAATAGATGACCCAACTTTGTATTAACTTTGTACTAATGTCGGTACAAAGTTGAGTCATCTATTTTGGAACGGAGGGAGTAGGATCGATCGGCTGTTTGAAAGCCACCTAAATAATTACCGCTAAGAGGTCTAGTTCATGCACTCGAATCTAGTACTACTTGGTTCAAACAAGGAAGAAAGGGGGTGGGGGAAGATTTGTTACCTAAATCTAGGACTTGTTCGAAAGAGGAAATAATGGGGGCCAAAACTAGCAGAGACTGGCTATCCAACTAGTATCTAGGTCTAATAGGGAAATAAAGGGATACACAGTACAAACTCAATATAAACTCGATCTATTGGTTGAAAAGGAAAGAAAGTGGGGATTGGGGGACAAGTCAACAGAGTAAGTCCAGCACTAGATTTGCTAGCGTCACACAGTATAAGGTGGCTATACCGAACAAAAATGGGACCAACCCAGATATCCTGTTATGATGTTTGTTGCCCCGAGCCACTCTTATGTAATGCCACTGGTAAAATGTTGCAGTTGCATTGCTAAAAGTAAGGACATGTTAAACCAATGTTGCTGGTAAAATGAAGCAATGGTATCATTAAAGTAGTGTCACATTTAACGGTTGTCATAGTTAATCCTAATGCCCACACTAATATCTAGCAATGCTGCTCCTTTAGAAATTGCTACTGTCCTTGTAGGATTGCCATTCAGATAAGGAACATGCTTCTTTTCATTTGATGTATGTTTCATCACTTGTTTGTCACCCTCCTTTCCACCATTTTGTGCAAACAAAGACATACATTTCACGCTTGATCTTAGTTCAACTAGACAAATGATATCCAAATTATAGTTGAACATTCTAGGAGCTTCACAACCAACCTTGATGTTGCTCAATTTTATTGCAACTAATGAAGAAGAAGCTCTGTGGGTTTTGTTTTCTGATGGAAATGGAACCGGGGATGGAGCCCCTTTCTTAAAAAAAGGAAGAAGAAGATGCTAGCTCATGGGACATTGCTTCATTTTAGGTGAACTGCACCAAAAGGTCCCATGAATTGAATCATCCATGTTGGTGACTAGTGTCATCCCTTCTACGACGGCGTTGACTACAGACATGGTTCCCATCACGAGGTATGTTCCTTTTTGGTCTGACCGTTTGCCAATGATACTGCATGTTGAGTCTGCTCTTGTGCTACTATTTTGGCACTGCCCTGATAAAGCAATAATGTTATTATTTTGCACGTTAATGTAGTGGCACTAATTATATATATATATATATATCAAAAGAGGGGCTTTCCTCTGATTTCATTAAAGAAATCCAACCATAGAGAACCATTATCCGACAACATCTCAGTGTAAACGGGAAGTTATGCAACTACTACTAGAACAGACTGAGTACTAGCAGGAGACAAGTTCGCCACATAAGCTAGGCAGGTAGGGGGATGCAACACCAGCTCGACCAAGTTTGGATTACAACCCAAATGCTACCACAGAAAAATCAGAGGGGAAGATAGATACTGAAAGAGCCAGCTTCAGCATCCTAGTCTAAGCACCCCGGGCCTCGATCCTTGCGCACACGGTACACTGATAAAATGAAGTAATAATACAGTTAAAATAGAGCGATTGTCCTCTCTATCATTTCATTTCCAATGTAGATAAAGAAAGTGCTTCTCTTTGTTAGTATATGTTTCATCAACTAGTCCCATTGTTAATGTTTAAGCGTTTCTGCAAACTGGGGTGCTTAATTTTAGTTGATTTGCACGTAAATAGAGATTGGAATCTCTCAAGGCCCCTCCTTGTTCTACCGCTATACACTGATGTTCATCACTGGCATAAGGTTTATCGGGGATACTTGGGTCGATTTCCAGTATGAGGCGTACCGTATGAGGCGTCGTAGGGCCCATCTCACCCTCGCAGCATGGCATACTATGATACTATTGCAATATTTTCTTCTATTTATTAGTGTATGTTTCATCAACTAGTTCCACTATAATGTAATCACGCCTTTTCATTATCTGTGCAAACAGGGTTATTCAGTTGCATTTTGGTGGAACTGCACAAATGTACGGATGGAACCGGCATATATGCAAAGTGCATGGTGCCAAGTAAAAATTACTGACACCAACCTTGCTCCAACTAAGCATTGGCATCCACAAACATCAGTGGGATGTGTGGCGCTCACCGTGGACGGATCTTTCTCGGCAACAAGTGCTCTAACCAAATACTAGTAGCTTAGACTTCAAAAAAATACTACACTACAAAAAAAGGCACATCCTTGAAATTTTGGGCCGAACGAAATTTTTTTGTGTCATACATATGACACTTGTATGATGATAATTGTGACAATACCCGGTATCATCATAGATGTGGTGGGCTCCTACTTCTATGACAAAAAATCATGACAGAAAATCGGATTTTCGTCCCGGGCGGGCCGGAGACGCAGCTGCATGACATTCTTTGGGCCGTCCATGACGGAAAAAAACGTGGTAGAAGCGAGGGTGAGGAAAATTTCAGGGGGTTCCCGGTTACGGTGGGAGGTCGGGGCCGAGCGATGCACGTTTCTCTCGTACACGTACGCGCGTGTGTGCGAGGGATTGGCTCTAATTGAACCCGAGCGAGGCGTTCGGCTCTAACTGAACACGAGCGATTGCACTGCAGGCTACACGTTATTGAACCTGAGCGATCGATCGATGGTTGTTAACTGAACCCGATCGAGCGATTCCTTCGCTACTGCTGCTAACTGAAGCCGATCGATGGGATGAACAGTGAGCGTTGTGGGGGGGGGGGGGGGGGGGGGGGGGGGGGGGGGGGGGGGTTGGATGAGTAGTGAGCGGTGGCGTTGCCTCTGGATGAACAGGACCCCGTGGTGTGGTGGAGGGCTGGATGAACAGTAGACGGAGGAGGGGTGCCCGTGGAGGGGTGGATGAACAGGACCCCGTGGTATGGAGGGCTGGATGAACAGTAGACGGTGGAGGGGTGGTTGAACAGTAGCCGGTGGAGTAGCGCGCGGTGGAGGCTGGATGAACAGGAGCCCGTGGAGGCTGGATGAACAGGAGCTTGTGGAGGCTGGAGGAGGTCGACGGTGGAGATGAACAGTATCTCGTGGAGTCCCGTTTTGCGGTACGCCACACCCCTCCCGATGAACAGGACCCCCGTTTCGACCGTACCGCTCCAACACAAGTCCGTTTCCTCCGTTTTGCGGTACTCCACACCCCTCCCGATCAACAGGACCCCCGTTTCGAACGTAGGAGGTCCGTTTCCTCTGTTTTGCGGTACGCCAGACCCCTCCTGATGAACAGGATCCCGTTTCGAACGTGGCCGGTCGAACACAAGGCCGTTTCCTCCGTTCTGCGGTACGCCAGGCCTCGTTTCCATCGCCTGTTCCGTCCAAGCCCTCCCGATCAACACGACGCCTTCCGTTACCTTCCCATGAACACGACACATTCTATTGCCTCCCCATGAACACAACGATGATGATGTTTCTCCGTTCCGACCCAGCCGTGTACACGAGCCCTGGCCGTACGTATGCACGAGTAGGCATTCGAGGCCCTTTCGATGGGTTCCTGATGTCAGGTGAAGCAATCATTATTTTGCGCGTAATAAGGAGTCATTTCCTTGCGTGCGGTCATGGACCCAGCTGTCGGCCTCTCCACGTACAATCCACTTTAGATGCATGTCGGTCGTTGACCACGTTGACTAGGCCACACCGAGAGCACCAGGGCGGTGGACGATGGCGAAGCCTAGGAAGGGAACGACACGGGGGCAGGGAAGACTCGGTAGTTGTTTCCCACGCGGAGGGGAGTACGCCTGTACGAGGGTTTACTGGTTCGTATGCCGTCGCCGGAGAATAACAGTAGGTGTGGGTGAGTAGAGGGATGGCTAGGCCAGTGATGGGAGTACGATGGGGCGGTGAGGCCTGTGCGGCAGCACAGCCGGCCGCGGGGAGGATGGAGCAGGCAGTCCCACTGGCGCTTGTTTGAGCGGCTGGAGTAGGAAGAGTAGAGATTGAAGAAGCACGACGGCTGTTCGATGGACATCCAACAGTCACTGCTTGTGCGTCAACCTTTTTTTAGGAAAGCCTCAAATCTGTGGAAAACAGCATACAACCCATCTGCCATTATTTCTAATAATTTACAGCGCATTTGCTAATTCTTAAGGTTTTTTTGGAGCCCATATTCTTTTTGTTAGCATTACAGCCCATATTGTGGCCACGATTAAAAAATTAACGAAATTTTGCATATTTCGGTGCGGTCCAAACTGTTTTTAATCCCGAAATTTCGACTCACATTCAAACTGATTTTAAAAATAAATGTATATCAATATAAAATCCAACAAATTCTCGACACATAAAAATTAATGTAATTTAAAATCTCGAAATGAAAAAAAAGATATTTTAAACTAATTGCCGGTTTGATGTGTTTTAAAAATGTACAGCCCATTTCTCATTACTGATGGGCCATTTTCTCGGCCAGCCGAATGAAGCTCTCCTCGTCTTGAAAGATTTGCAGCCCAACAGGCCTGACAAAGCGACTTACTTGGCAAATCACAAAAAAACTGGGCTGTGGCCATGGACCCAGCTGTCAGCCTCTCCATGTACAGTACTCTTCCGATGGAAGTCGGTCATTGACCACATTGACCAAACTGTGTCGAGAGCACCAAGGCGGTGGATGATGGCGAGGCCTATGAAGGGGACGACGCGGAGCCGGTGAAGACGCGACAGTGGATGGCCATGCGGAGAGGAGTACGAGGGTTCACTAGTTCGATTGCGGCGTGAGGCTGCCGTCGCCGCAGAATAACAGGGGGTGTGGGTGAGTAGAGGGATAGCATGGGCCAGCGGTGGGAGTAGTAGGGGCGGTGAGGCCTCCGCGGCATCACAGCCGGCCACGGGCAGCTTTGGGCGGCTGGAGCAAGAAGACCAGAGGTTGAAGAAGCACTACAACCGTTGGATGGACATCGTATGGTCACTGGAGCTAGAATCGTTCATATTGACTAAGTTGACAAAGCCCTCCATCCTCGTCAACTTAGTAGGCCCACAAGCCAGCCTCCCACCAGGTTGGGTCCTGGCTAGCAGGGGGAGTATTCATTTTTCTGTGCGTAATAAGGAGGCACTTCTGGTGGGTCCGGGCTGACAACGGGGGGAAATGTTTTTTCGCGAAATACGGTGGTCCGTCCAGTGGGTCCCAGCAGTCAGGGGCAAACGTTTTTTTCGCGAAATATGGTGGCCCGTCTGGTGGGTCCCACCAGTCAGGGGGGAAACGTTTTTTCGGAGAAATACTGGTGGCCCGTCTGGTGGGTCCCTGATGTCAGGTGGAGGAATAATTATTTTGCGCGTAATAAGGAGGTACTTCCTTGCGGCTGCCGTGGACCCAGCTGTCAGCCTCTCCACGTACAGTACTCTTCCGATGGAAGTCGGTCGTTGACCACGTTGAACACGCTGCCCGGAGAGCACCACGGCGGCGGACGACGGCGAGGCCTAGGAACGGGACGACACGGAGCCGGGGAAGACGTGGCAGTGGATGCCCACACGTAGAGGAGTACGAGGGTTCACTGGTTCGGCTGCGGTGTTAGGCTGCCATCGCCGCAGAATAACAGGGGGAGTCGGTGAGTGGAGGGATGGCCTGGCCAGCGGTGGGAGTAGTATGTGGATGGTGAGGCCTCCGCGGCAGCACAGTCAGCCACGGGAGGCAGGAGCATGCGGCACGACCGGCGCTGCTTTGGGCAGCTGGGGCAAGAAGACCAGAGGTTGAAGAAGCACTACATTCATTGGATGGACATCGTTGACCAAGCCGCACCGAGAGCACAAGGGCGGTGGACGACAGCGAGGCCTACGAAGGGAATGACACGGAGCCGGGGAAGACACGGCAGTGGCTGCCCACGCGGTAGAGAGTACGAGGGTTCACTAGTTCGGCTGCCATCGCCGGAAAATAACAGGAGGTGTGGGTGAGTAGAGGGATAGACAGGCCAGGGATGCGAGTATGATGGGGCCGTGAGGACTTCCCGGCAGCACTGCCGCCCATGGGAGGCGGGAGCAGGTGGTTCCGACGGCGCTGGTTTGGGCGGCTGGGGCAGGAAGGTCAGAGACTGAAGAAGCACGATTGCCGTTAGATTGACATCTAACGGTCTAACGCTGGTAGAGTCGATTGTTGACTAAGTTTCTTTTTTGAAAAACCTTGTGTACGCATGAACTTAGTAGGCCCACAAGTCAGCCTCCAAATCTGTGGCAGACAACATAAAGCCCATTTGCTATTTTTTATAATTTACAGCCCATTTGCTAATTCTTAAGTAATTTATTATAGCCCATTTTCTACCGAGGACCACTGTCAAAAAGTCCAACCTTATTTTCCTTATTTAGGTGGAGTCCGAACTGTTGTAATCCCGAAATGATAAACATTTTTTAAGAACTTATTGATTTGCCAAAAAAATTGTTTTGTTTTTGTAAGCAAATAAGACGTGTGACAATTTAGTTGGTTTAAGGGAAAACCAGTGGTAAAAAAATTAGCGCTGGGTGGGAAAAAACAACAAAAATAAGGATGTAAATATGAAAAGGGAATTTTATGTGTTTTCAATATAATGATAAGTGTATATGAACTAATAAAACTATAGGTAGATATTAAAAAACTGATGTAGGACATGTGTTTCAAGAGGAAAATAGAACTGGGCTGTGTGTTTGATTCAGTAAAAAAAACTGCCTGCGGATGTTGTAAGACAAAATATAACTAACGCTGGAGGGCCAGAGGCTAGTAGATACCTGCTGGATCTTTGTGCCCCGTTGTCGTCATGGGCCGGGCCTGTTAAAAACAAAACAACCCTGGGCAATCTACAGCCCAGTTGAAACTTGCTCTACCTGAAAAAACAATATACGTGCTCAATAAATGAGAGAATTCTACAAGTACAGACTGATAACTGGGATGCAGCACGGATATTGTTTTTTATCGTGATAATAAGTGCATGCACTTGTTTCGAAAAAATTGGAGAACTGGTAATTCGAACGGCGGGTGCTTATGCTACCCATCAAATGAAAATCAGGTGCGTAAAAATTCGTTTTGAAACAAATGATTCATCTTTATATCCATGTCGACCCTCGGCATGATGGTTGGAAGCAAATGCAAGTTCATACCAAAAGATCGTTAACAACAATACCAACTTGCAGACGACAAGGTAGTACAACTACGAATACCAAACTAACTTATAATCTTTTTACTCCTGGCCGTAGTGTTCGTCTGGTAGAAAATCTTGAAGAGGACCAGCTCCCGCTCCTTCTCTTGCTCCAGGTCCCCGAGGTGGTACTGGTGCATCACCCAGTTGGTCCTCTGCTGGTCGAAGTTATTGTTGGTGTGCAGCACCAGAACCTTTTTTTCTGCCCGTCTGCCGGCCGTTGACCATCACCGGCAAGGTATTGCCGGTCTTGTGCCACATCGCGTGCATGCCGCACTCCGACTGTATCTTGCGACGCGTCCACGCGCCCCTTTCGAACGCCCTGGAATTGTGCTGGAAGAAATGCTTCCTTAGGCCACTTAGTGTGATACCTGCAGTATTGTGGAATACAGGTTTTAGTGTACCTAGTTGGCATTTTCATAACATCTTTGGCATGTTGCAGTCACTTGTTTCACTTTTTATTAACTGTCAAATTGTAATTGCTTCACCAGGTCTACGTCTAAAAAGAAAAATAGAGCTATAAACAAAGGAATATGTTTGTGCAAGTAGACGACCGATCGGTGTCTTACCTGGAAGTTTCTTGGGATGGGTATAACATATGTCATGCTCGCTGTCGATGGTTGGTATGAACAAATCGATGAGAGACTGAAATCTCGCGCTATCTGCACTCACTTTGGCCTCAAGGTGCTCGATCAGCTCTTGATCCGTGGGATCGAACTTGACGCCTGCCGGCAGCACGGGCCAATCCTTCTTCGACTTGCATCAGTAACTCCAGCTATAAGGTACTCAATGTATGATGAATCGACTGTTTTAAGTGAATGATGAAAGATTTCGACAGATAAGTGGTACTCCAAATCTGAAGTCCAGAATACTCAAACACGCCACCAGGATTCTTGTGTCACCTCATGCGCAGCGTGTTGTCACGTCAATTCAATGTGTGGACATGATGAATAATTTGACCGACATATACGAGTATTGCTACTGTACTACTTACTAGTCGTATTTAGTGTCACGATTTATACATAGGTTTAACTAACAAGTATGCACTTGAAGCCTAACTGATATATATATATATATGTATGTATATATATATGGCTTCTAGACAACATCTCCATCATCATTATCAGTACATCCTACACAGGTGAGTTAGGATGCACTTGATCCCAAGAAGGTATCTATCCTTCAAACCTGAGGAGTGCTTCAAACTAACAACAATACATAATATCCAACAAAAGAGGGTCGTGCTACAGCAGCAGAATACATGGCTCAGTTTAGATATCAGCACGAATCAAGTTGTGCATATTTGATGTTGGCATGAACCACATCGCCGCATGTCGGGTTTGCAAAAGCCATCCATCGCATGGAAGCTTGATGCCTTTCACACACTGAAGATTATTTGGCAACAAGCTGTGTCGACGAATCTCTGGATATGGTGATTCATGAAACCCATGGTATGATGTGTAAACACAGCCCCCCCTCGTGGATGGAAGTTGCATAGCACAGTAATCATCGCCGGTGATATGATCGATGATTGGTTGGATGATCGGATAATTGAGCCCGAGGAACAAGGAGTGGTTGACGAGGCTATAAACCCGCCTCCAATTGAATACGCCTGGCCCAACGGAGCTTTGATCTTTCTCGAACACGAAGCAGCCATAGCCATCAATGTCACGAACGCCCCACGCATTGTACGACATGTGGTTTGATGTAATGGTTTGGTCAATTTGGTACGTGCGAATGAGCATCAAATGACCGATGTCAGCTGAACGAGTGATAAACCACCAACCATCGGCTGGTATGATTCCAGGTCCTGGAATCATGAAGGCCAGTGCATTTGTGTCTGCTGCAACAATTCAAATTGGAGACCAAAAGGACAAAAATAAACAATCATGTTCAGAATATGTTTGGAAGTAAGATTATTATAACAGTGACACATATCATAGACAGAGAATTGCAATGTCATGGTCATAATCATACCCCAAGTTAAAAAAAATAAGCCAATGGCTTTCATATTCTAGCAATATTTCATGGTTCAAACATCATGTAACAATGAGAGGAAAACAGCTATGACAGCGCCTACTCATATTCTACCATAGCACTTACTACTACTGTTCTCATATCAACTCTAGGCAATAACATGCGTTGCTGTAAAAATCTTGTAAATGAGAGTAACATATAGCAATCATGATGTTATGCTCATAATGTATTCTAACAATCATTAGATGCCAATTGTTCTCATATCAACACTAACAATAACATGTGTGGTCATAAAAATCTAGGAAATGAGAGGAACATATAGCAGTGATGTGGTTATAGACATGCTATGCATTCTAAATTTGTAACAAATGAATAGGCAGTCGTATTCATAAGGTAAAGATGAGATGAGATAGAACAATTACACGACGATAGATTCCACCAATATAGGTAGCCAATCTGTGCGTCGACCGCGTAAGCGATGCCATCATGCACTATAGCATCAAACAGAAATGTTTCCTCAACAGGATTGATGATGAGCCATAACCATGTATGGCGACCGGATTCCAGATAGACTAATCCCTTGTTGAACAAGGCAATGAGCTTGTAATGCATGTAGTCTTTTGATGGTGTGGGCACTTCACAGATTACAACTTTCTGCAAACAGTGGTCGAGCCAAAAGCTTGACGCGTCTCGTGCGTAGTAGGCAGGAGTGTCCGGCGGGCCGCGAGGCTCGATGGCGGCGGTGTCCAAGGATGGAAGGGTGATCTCTCGGTGGGTGTAGATATCCACGAGACGCCATGGACTACCGGTGTGGTGGATGAGGACGATCCAGTTGGCCTTCATGCCTGCCCAGTAGTGGCCGCGCATGAAGGACAGGTGGACGGGTAGTGGTAGCATGTCGAGGGGCACCACGACAACCTCCCTAGGATCGTCAAGTCGGTTTCTGGGCCACCTGCGAGTATCGGGCATCAGCAAGCAGGGTGTCTTGAAAAGAGCCGGCCGATTGCAGACGAGTAGAAGGTAGAAAGACACCGAGCATGCGGCCAGACGGATGGTGCTGAGTAGGTCCATACGACTACAGATCTGCTCCAAGAGAACATCGGGGAGGGAATTCCAATTGCGGCTCTGCGTGTCAGTCGGTTCTTCCATTGGGGTTTTTGGTGCCTACGAGCCAGCGGGGAAGTGGATTCGGGCGGGCAAGCGAAGAAGCTTCTCCTTGTGTGGCCGAGCAGTGAGCGGGGGATATGGTACACGCGAGCTACCAAGGAAGATGGCGCGGGCGAGCGAGCAGTGAGCGGGGGTAAATGGTGTGCGACCGACGATGGGGAAGAGAGGAGGAAGAAGAAGAGAGGAGGAAGAAGAGTGGAAGACTGGGAAGAAAGTGCATTCAATCTCAATTCTACTACATCCTCTGTCTAGGTGTGTAAGTCACCTTACGAAAACCAAATAATCCCAAAACACTTAGGCACCGTACATTAACTCCCTTCTCGTTTTTTGCTTTGTGGCATATCAACCAATAAGATATGTGGGCTGTGCATGCTTTCAATGACTTGAGACTACCAAACTTAACCGACTGATTTAGTAACACCAACACGCTGGTTCAGCTTATTAATTATGTGTCCCATCTGCTGCAGTGTGTATTGTCACTTCACTGCGAAGACTAGTTGAATAGTTGTCTCTGACCGAGATGGGGAATCAATGGATCGCGAGGACTTCCTTTCTACAGTATCCCTATGCCTGTATGCTCACTTCACTCATTTTGCTCCATACCTAGTCACTTGTTGAAATCTATAGCCAAATGGACATGTCAATGGGAGGGAGTAAGCCCCATGCATGCATGCATGCAACATGCAACACTCACACGTACACATGGACGCACACAACACTCACGCACCCATGCGGCACACAGCACACGATGCAACACACACGCTCACGCTCAATTTCTCAACCTACTCCCTACGTCCGTGAAAGACTGTACATTTAGAGATTTACACATTGACCAGGGCATAATTAACCTCCAAAAGTAGCAGACTTATGTGTGCATGCAACCATTGAGATAAGAAGATTAAATGAAGGCCGTTGCATGCTGTAATTAAGGATAAACATGTAGCCTATACCTACAGCAGAAGTTGGTGCATTAGTCAATCAATATCGATTTAGATTAAAGGTTAAACACATTGGAAGTGTAGATGTACATCATGTAGTACACTCTGTGTTGGAAGACCGAGGGAGGACACGTGCACGCACTCACATACGCAGCTAGGGCGGTTCGCGCGCAAGGGTTGGACTCGGGTCGCGCCTGCATAAAGTTTGGTTTAACTGATTTCTTTGCTCTGCCAACTGACAGGTGGGACACAGAAACCAGGTGACAATTTAACCAGTCAACAAAGTGCCACGTCAACTATGTGGCCGGTCAGTAGGCTGCAATACGGTGCTCTACAATGAGCTAGTGATCGCATAATCGCCGCAAAACTATATATAGTGACCGTAAAGAGCGTACTGTTACATACGTTGAACTCCAGTGTATTTTTCCCTTTTCAAATTAAGCCATATTAATCGGAAAGGATGAAGTATGGACTACTACTACTAGTACTATTACTGCTTTGATGTGTCCCGTCAACTCGCCGAACGAGGAGAAGCTTGCTTACTACGCCTCTCCCTCGCCCACGCGCGCAGTGGTTCATAGGACGAGGGGAGGGTTTTGACTACAGCGCCCTCTCCCTTGCCCTCGCCCTCGCGGTGGAGGTGCAGCAGTTCAATCTGTGACAGATTGCCAGAAGCATATTGTACTGTAGTATCATCATTGTTGGACCTTTCGAAGAGGCGAAGAGCCAAGTGCAAGGTTCACACGAGTACGAACTGTTGAACCTCCCGAAGAGGCAAAGAGCCAAGCGCAAGGTTTTATAGGAGTTTTCGTCCAAGTAGGAGTGTACTAGTAAAACTATAGCAAACGATGCTACTGTATGATGCCGCCACGTCACGTATATCCAAAGTTGTGCCACCTTTTTTTCTCAAAGAGCGTGTTGGAGCCCGTCCAACAACCACACAAGTTGCACGTACACATAACACATTTACTAGTAATAAATTCTAAAGGAAAAATGGCAGTATGCCACACAAGTTCATCTCCAACTCATGTGATAAATTTGTGCACGACTAGTCTACATATATTCACAGCGCTACCGTTCACAATTACCGTACTCCACTTACACGTTATAGATGGGCTACAAGTCCTCCTCCAGGTTCCAGTCCCAGGTGTTCTTCATGGATGGCACAATCCATAGCGGTGGGAAACGGGAATCATTGTAGCAGCTTTCTAGTCCGGTTCCACACGATGGAGACTCATCCTAGCTGAAGCGGCATAAATCAGGGATAGTGTGTCCCAGCATGTCGTTCATCCAGTGGTGCGCACTGAAGACATAACCATGCTGCATGAACGGCAGGTCTTCCATGTCGTGCATGGAAGGTGGCATCCGCTTCACAATGGGGTAGCTGTCCCGGATGAAAAGCGAGTACTCTCCAAGAGAGTTCCTCGGCACCCACGTAGCATCACGGGGGTCGAACTCGACGCCATTCATCTAGTACACGCGGCATGCCAGATCTGGACACATGGTGACGTACATAGTCAAGGTCCATGCATAATTATGTCGTGCTCAAATGTGGTGGTTAGTAATACTGTGCAGCAAATAGTACTACTCCGGTATAGAGGAAGTACAATAACCGGCTTATTATATATAGCCACTCTTGGCTACATGGATGAGATAGTAAGACATGGAAAAACAAAAATGGTGGCAGCTAGTGGGTTCATGTCTTCAAGGGCCTAGCTAGCTATACGCATCCTCCAAGGTAAAAAGTACTCCTACTAGTACTACAAAGTATACTGCTAGTACAACAATGAAAGAGAAGGCGAGAGGGTTAAAAAATGGAATACCTGGGTAGATGGTGACGGTCCGATCGTGGTAGATTATGTGACCATGTTGCACATCAGTGGTACCATGGGTAACAACTGCTAAGATAGTTGATCCCAATATGCCAAAGTCAGCTACAAGGTTCCCGGTTAGACCAAATGCACATCCAGGATCGGCGATCTTATTTTGATCGGGGGATGAATGGTCCCTGCAAAATAATGGAGTACTGTTAGGGATGCAAATGACGGTTTGTGCATTCCATTTGTAATCTCCCATACCATAGGATGTCAACCAGATGAAACAAGTCCCCTGGCTTGTCACCGCGAAGATGCGGCCTAGATGGCGCACGGCATCTTCGAACGTTTAGGGGTACAAATCTGCCGCCGCCAACATGCTCCAGCCTCTGCCGTTACTGCCTCCTGCATTGATGGCAATCCTTATGTCGAACACCGCGATGAGATAGTAATCTTTGTAGCCGCGTCGCTTTGTCGGCGGCTCCGCAATTGCTATCTTCTTCAATCTCATGTAGGCATCATCATACGTATTCTTGCCCAGCCAGTTCGGAAGGCCGATCCCAATGGTGGAGAAGGGGTCTACCGGAACGGCCGCACTACTGTGGATGTTGTGCAAAATGATGGTGGTATCCGGCCGGAGGTATGCAAGCCAATCTTCGTTGGCACCGACCCAGACCGATATATAAGACGGTGGGCAGCGGAGAAATTACGGGATGGAAATGGAATAACTATGTACTACATGATCAAACTCCATTACTGACCTGCTCATTGGACAAAATCCGACTACCTCTCAACGTCGGCAACTCTAGCGGAGTCAACGTGCAACCATGGCCAGGGAGTGGTGGACTGTTTGAAGGATTGTTCCATAGAAGAAACTTCTCCTCGAGGATGCATGGAAGACCAACAAGCATGGCCTGTATAACCAGCGTCTTGAAAAAGTTGGTGGAGGAAGCACCGAGTCTTGCGGCGGTGAGGACGTCGGAGCGGCGTGCAACTTCTCCCACAGGATCGTCGTCCAAGGTCTCCGAGCCCTGACGAGTAGGAGAACCGCCTGGCGATCCCATGGGAGCAGCGACGAACTGCCTTCTCCTCGAGGGCAGGGGAACTGGCGAGGAGGAGATAAGAGCGTAGTAACCGCAGGGCCTCGTCCCTTCCAACTGTAGATCGTTCCTCGGCGAAGGGGTGAGGCTATTATTTACTACTAGTACACCCTCCGATTCTTTTTACTCTGCGCATAAGAGCAGACCCGGATACCAAGGCAGGGGCTCGCTTCATGCTTTCTTGACGGAAATACCCCTGGCGCATGGATGGGAGGAGTTAGCAGCTATAAATGCCCCATGCAGCCCATTGGCTGTCCACCCACGTTCTCCTCTCTCTCCATGCTGCATGGATGTCTCCCTCTCTCTCACATGAATGCATGCGGTGGCGCTGGCCTATGACAAGCTCGCGTGGAGATAGCAATCTTCTCTCTAGAAGTGATTTTTTGAAAGAAATGGATTATGGAACGTTATGGGATTGCATTATACTATAAATATTAGCACTAGTAAGAAATTTTTGGCACTAGGTAGTAGTTTTTGCCGTGGATTAAGAAATTATGGGTATGTTTTTGCCATTTTTTGTACACGCCAACTAGTGTCAAAAAACGTCTTACATTATGTGACAGAGGAGTACGTACTCGTACTGTAGCAGTACTAGTACTACTTTTCTCAACTAGTAGTGCGATGTACTGTACTTCTAGTCTAGTCTAGTATAGTGCACCCGTTTTGAACTCTTGAATCTCAGGGCCAAGGAGCTACAGTTGGAAGTGGAGGGTACTACTGTTCTCTAGAACCATCGATGTACTATCAATGTAGGGGAAGTACACCTGTGTAGTAGCCTAGTGGGTACTCTCGGTGCTCTATTCAGCCGCTCCTCTCATGTAGCTGGCCTACTCAGCCGCTCCTCTCACGCACACACTAGCAGCCTGTTTATCAGTGACGGTTACTACGGGGGCAGAACATTTGAGTTATTTGATACAGCGAGACTAGGCTTTTCGCTTCCATTTGTGGAGGTGTAATAGATCTCGTCGAACTTTGTTAGTAGTTCCTTTTTTATGAATGAGATGAAGCAAAGCTTTTGCCTCCGTTTCAAAAAACACACGGCAAGAGGAATTTCTTTTATAGTAGAGCCGATAATGGAGTGAAGTCCATGCATGCAACGCCACAAGCTACACAGTAGTAGTAGAGCACTTTACGTACAGAGCCATATTACACAGTTCCCAATGCCCCGCCAGGCTTTACCGGCTCCTCGGGCTTAATTGGGAGGCGCTAGTTTAAATATGCTACTAGTTGGAAGCTGCATGCGAGGTGCGGCTAGGGCGAGCACGCGAGCCACGGGATGCTGGAAGGAAAACCCGTTCATGTGGCTAGGCTGTCCAGTGCACCCAGATTGTGGGGCCGCACATCTGTTTGACTTCAAAACTCAAACTACCCGTGAAAATTATTGGCTCGCAGCAAAGTGTAGTAGTACTATTTTTTTAAAGGCCGCCGTGCGTTCGGCCGGGATCGAACGCACAAAACGAGGTATACACTCCCGCGACCACTAGTAGTACTCGTTGGAGTACAACGCAACCTAGAATCGCCTTTTGTCGCTAGTAGTACGTACATTGTTCCTTACAAGAAACCCCTAAGAGCATGGTTAATAGTATAGCCAGCTCCTGGCTATAAGCCAGTTCCATGTCATCTACAGCCCATCTTGTAGCCAACATGTAGTAGTAGTTTATTTCTTATAGCCCGCTGACTCAGCTCTATTGTACTTCCTCTAATAATGCAAGAAACCACTAAAATGCCAAGAAACTACTACCACTTGCATACGTGGCAGACTTAAGATAAGACTACCATATCAACCATTGTACATGCTCTTACCAACAAAAATCCTCAAGTGACCTCCTACCTCTGGCCCGTCCACCTAGTCATCCTCGGCCATGGGACGCAGCTACCGCCACCGCCAAAAGGCGAGGTCAAAACCGCCGGCTGTGCGGAGCCCATGTTGCGGCAGCCCGGATGCCAGCTCTGTCCGGCGCTTGCGGCCACTAGCTAGCCAAGATAGCTTCGTCCAGCTGCTTGTCTGCAAGGTTTGCTAGCTAGATTGGCAAGGCAGCGCGGCGGCTTGCTCGCGCACGCCGTGCTAAGGCCAGCCATCTGGCTCGAGCGAAGGCCAGCGCGGCGGCTTGCTCGCTCGTGAGTCACGCTCGACCCAGCCTGCCAACCCGTGCGGAGGCCAGCGCAGCCCCTGGCCCGTCCGGCGGAGCGGCGGCCAACTCACTCATCACTGGCGCCACCGACGAACACACATCAGTACTGTTTGAAGTAATATTCAGGAAAAATAATGATTTGAGGGGAATAACAGGATAGAAGGTCAGATGTGGGTCCCTCGTGTCAACGGTCAAACAAAATGTGTTGGTTTAAGCTGCCTCATCAGCACGGACATGTGGGCCAACCCTGTCATAAATGGGTTTAAACGAACCTAATCGGTAGGAGTACTAGGTAGTTTTTGGCATGGATTAAGAAATGTTGGGTATGTTTTTGCTATTTTTTGTACAATAGATTCATCCTAGGGCTGATTGAAAGTGGTAGTTTTTTGTTAAATACTCTACATATTGTATGTACGAGTGAAAGTTAAGCTTTGGAAGCCAATAAGCAAGGCTAGTTACATAGTGCATATGTGTACACGATTGAAAGTAAATATCAACCATGAGTAAGTAATATCTTGATGGAAAACTCAAAACTATGTAATACTAGGAAAAGAAATGCATGGTTGGAAATAGTAGCAATGTTCATGTCCGTTGCAATGAATCATAATTAGAATAATACTTATTCACAAACTTGGTACAAAACACTCTAATTTTGATATACATATGTCACTAGAGATATATTATGTTTCAATTAGAATATATTCCTTGGGTTGTTTTGGTGAGGTCAGGGAGGGATGTGGTTGGTTTTAAGATACTAATAATGGGTTTTCCTGCAAATTGGTAGACAAGTGGGATGTTGGTGAGAAAAGGCAACAACACACCTCACAATCGTTAGATGTAGATCTAATGGTCAGAAACGATGGATGGCAGACACACCAGCATCACCAACTTAGTCTTGTGTGGGAGTACTAGCAAGATCCGTGCATTGCACGGAACATCAAGATGCATTTTTTATAAAACACTTGTTGTGATTGACCCTTGCAGGAGTAATCCCATCTGTAAAAACTAATGATATCTCGAGAAATATGAGATAAGGTGAAGAGGAGTGGGGTGTGGTGGTGGTTGGTGGTCGAACTGAGCGGAGGCATGGGGATTGACAACGCCGGCAGCGGCCACCAGGCCAGTTTGTTCGAGAGGCTTCGTTTCTTAATTGCTCAACAATGAGGTTTGTTGGATATATGGATGAACGAGGGAAGGCCTTGTCTGCAATTGTCGAGAGGGGTGCGGGTATCTTTTAGTTTCATTTCCATCCGTCAGATATAGATCGGACGGTCTATATTGCAAGATGGCACATGTACCATCATCACCAAGTCGGTTTTTTATAAGAGAAGAAATATAAGTATGGAGATACAAACATAGTATCGATACTTGCTTCCGTAAACTAGCATCTACATTCTATTCAACGCCTTGGCATGTGGGCCCTTAGCACAATGACTTCTCGACTTTGTAAAACGAAGATTTTCCCGTCGCCGGCAAGGAGGGGGTAACGGCGGCGCGCTTTTTGGCTTGCTCTAGTCCTACTAGTCATACTAGGTGGTCTAAGCATGTGTAGATTTATTCTTTTTCACGTCCCGTGTTCACCGTACTGCCACGGCTGTTCATGAATAGACTGTAAGTTATTCACGGGGAAACCCTTGTTGAGCGTGTTTGCGAGAGAGAGAGAGACTGTGCGTGTGTGATATGTTAAAGACTAAGGCAATGATAACAGATTCTTGGTGTCTATGTGTGTGGAGGATAGAGAGAGACATGTACATGGGGCTTTTGTTGTGTAACGTGGCGACACATATACATAATAAGAGAGTGAGTGTGTGAGATACACATGCAGACATGAGGAGAGATGAGGATCCAGGTAAATGGGTGTTTGTGCGTGTATGTGTGTGTTTGTGCACGCGTTTGTGTGTGAGAGGGAGAGAGTGTATGTGTTGTAGAGAGACCACTGATGATGTAAACCTAGTATAAGGGAAGGGGGAATGGTGTGACATGTGCAGTAGGGAGATAGCACGGGTGCGGGCGGGGGGAGCAGACTATTTGGAAGAGACATCGAGTGTGTGTGGGGGAGAGGGGTGTGAGAGCAAGAGAAAGAGAGAGCTAGCGCCGGAGGGAGAGAGAGAGAGAGAGAGAGAGAGGAAGAGAGGGGGCGAGAGGGGTCGTTTGTGTCCATAAATGGCGTATAGATAGGGAGACAATGTTGATGTTGTCCGAAATTGGCCTATGAATGGAGATGCAAGGGAAGCGAGTCATCGTGTGTGTGATAGGGACTTCATGAGAGAGCTAGAATAGATGGTGTAGAGAACAATGTGCGAAATCGAGAACGATTATACATTAGGGAGCTATGCAAAGAGTCCCGACATATATGTATACATGGAAGGAGCTGGGGTGGGTCCGCATGTGGGAGAGATAGAAAGAGGAGAGTGGTGCACAAGGAGACAAAGTGTGCTTGTTTGCAGTGGGGGTGGTGTGTGAGGTGAGTGCGCGAGAACCACATAACTAGGGAGATAGACGTTTGGGGGCGAAGTTTTGTGTGTACGGGAAATATACACTCTACATAGTGTGTGTGCTTGGGTAAGAGAGATAGCGGGAGACCTAGAGAGTGAGGGAAGAGATGTGTGCATGCCCGAGAGACAAAGTGGTAGACCTATGTTGGGGTCCGGACTTTACAAGAGAGAGGGGTGTTAATGTGCACGTGTGTTGGTGTTTGGGGGAGAGAACGACTTCTGTGTGTGTGTGGTGGGGGAGTTGACTTCAGATAAAGAGTGAGGTCTCTATATTTGAGGGACTTTAGCGTAATTGAGATATTGTGCACTCATGGTTGATCAATTTGTTTCACAGTTTGTACTATGAGATAACGATACTTTTGAACATGCGTGATATACCTTGATGTACCAAAATTACAAACCTAAGATTGGAATTTTCGAATTCGACTCCATCAATAGCTTTTGTAATTCATTTAAACGGAGGTACAATTTTTAAGTCGGGATTTCGTGATTTCAAATTCATATATCAAACCTAGAGATATACACTTACGGGCATGTTCAAACTTTATAATCATCCACTTTATTCATACACATACACATTTTTGCTTTTGTCATCATATTTAGGATAAACAC
This sequence comes from Triticum urartu, assembly GCF_003073215.2. NCBI lineage: Eukaryota > Viridiplantae > Streptophyta > Magnoliopsida > Poales > Poaceae > Triticum > Triticum urartu. Next base: position 248,088,970 of record NC_053023.1, read on the forward strand.
ATTTGGAATTCCATTTGAATTGGACCGTATGATGATATTTGCTTGTAGTAGCTCAATGATCCATATTTGAATTGAATGGACAATCTAAGTTTCGAGTTGGAGACATTGATTTTCAAAACTTGCAAAAAAAATTGCGTGCAAAACAAACAAATTGTCGGCCATGATATCATAGTCGGCCGTACGAGACCAGAATACTTATAATTTTAGGCGCCAAAAGCTTTCAAACTTCCCACTCACATCGAAATATCACGCGCCCGAAAGTTTAGCCCTGCGATATTCCTGTTTTACCCCTGCCACATGAACGGAAAAGGGCTGCTTTGGTATCTGCATTGTTTTCCCCTCTTTGCCCCCAACATTCTTCCCCAGAGCCCCTCCCCTTCCCCTCCACAGCCGCCGCAGCGGTGGACCTCACACCCCGCCGGATCTACCTTTCGCACCTTGGAACCCCTAACTGCCAACTCACCACTTCACCGGAGCCGCTTCAGCGACTAGCTTGTCCACCGCTCCAGATCTCCTTGACCGCCATCATGGTCCACCGCACCGGATCTGCTTAACCGGCACCCTCATCCACCACAGAGTAGGCCCTTCACTGACTCCCTCGCCTGCCCCTTCGCTGGCCCTTCCTACAAGCCCTCGTCCGCCGCAACAGATCTGCCTCACCAAAAGCATTGTACAATGCGCCCGCCGAAGCCTTCGTCCGCTGCACCGGACCCGCTCCACGGACGCCATATTCAACTCCACCGGCCCTGCTTTACCGACGCCGCAGCCTCATCAGGTTATTTCAATTTGTACTCCTTCGGTTTTTCTCTTTATCATGCAACTTTTCACTTACCACAGATGATCTTTCTTGTATGTCGACAGGCGCTACAACCGTAGCACCGGAGCCGCTTCAGCGACGGCGACAGCCGGCCCAAACTCAACCGCAACACGAGCACCATCGACGGTCCTTAGCTATCAAGTATGACAACGATACCCATACACCACCGAGAATCAGGTACTATTATCCAACGGCCGGCGCCTATGTTCACTTTCCTAGCATAAGCACCGCACCTTTGAATTTCTTCAGGGCATCATTCAGTTTTTCATGAGACGCGTTATTCTGCTTGCACCTGTAGGGCCATACTTCTGGCAGTGAACATGTTACATGTGCTAAATTACATACCAGTGCACACATAGTTAATATGCTTTAGTTTTGTTCTGATGCCACCTCTTGGTTCCATCAGACTGCTTAATGTTCTCTATGCTTAATTACACATCAACAAACTAGCATGTGGTTCCGCTGCTTTTTGTTTGTTTTACCCTACATTTTCTGATGCTAGCTATTACATCACTGCTCCGAGCCTCTGTTCATTACTTGTTTTTGTGTTCTTGATCTTCCCAAGTTGCATGACTAATTTGATGCTTCTATTAATTATGGAGCTGCCAACCCCATCAAGCAAAATATTTGTTCTTTTGGGGCTGGCACCTCGAACAAACATAAAAATAGAGGGAAGAAGATATACTCCCTCCGATTCTATTTACTCCGCCCATAACTCTTGACCCGCATACCAAGGAGGGCACTGGTTTAATTTTTCTGGACTAATTTGCCAATTAATTAGGGCAGAGGCGGATGGGGCGGGGCACAAAAGGAAACCAGTGCTAGGAATCGGCAACGCGCAGACTGATATGAGAAAACTGAGAAAAAGTTATATGCAAAGTAAAAAGAATCGGAGGGATTATTGTCGTGTATGCACACACCCTTCTTTCATTAGTTTAGATGAACCATTGATGATCAATTCGGACCAGTGCATGCGATTAAAATTAATTTTACCTAAATAGATGGTGCAGAATAAACTACAACAACTAGATTTGCAACCACGGGATGCTGACGATATCTTCAAAGAACATTGCAACAGCAGCTAGGCTTCACAGCAACATATGATAAGCCAGTGTGTTTTAGTACATGTGAAATGTAATGCGAGTGGGATGCTTTCTTGGCTTGTGCCCTCATCGTGTAATCCTACCGAATTACAAATAGTTCAGTTGTCTGCTTTGCTGTACTGCTTGATTCGAATGCTTATTTGTTGTTACGCTATACCTGAGTTGGCCAATATGTCAGCAGTGCCTGCTGTACTATCGTAAAGAAATGCATGCCTATTTCATTTGAGTTCTTAACTTTTCCTCTCAACTTCATAACAAGACTGTCTTCGTAGTTTATATGAGGCCACACTATTAAGTGCTTTCTCAGATTATTTCAATTGCTTAGATGCCTTGGCAACTTAAATATAGCGGTTGTACACTCCCTTTCAACTAGGGATGTCAACTGGGTCCAGTTTAATCCCGATTAAAGTCTACTAGTGGTATGATAGTTCAAAAGAGTTTTTTTTGAGGAAAATGAACTAGGGAGGTAGCAAAAACTAACTACATGGGACAGGCGGATTTCGCTTATTTGCCACTTACATCCCTAGTTTCATCTTACCATTTTAATTTCTTTTCGGCTGATGCTGCTTTGAACCATTTAAATATAGTTTGCCATGCTCCAATAATTCCTCCGTCGTTTACCATGTAAGCTTACTGCCTGGATCATACGATAACTATCTCTTACTGATGTCTAGCGGAAACCTTTCAGGATGCCGTTCACACTAGGACACAATGTACAACCCCAGAATCTATTTGTGGAAGCAATGTGCCATCCATGTTACCAGATGGTAGCAGTTCAGAGGCAACACCGTCGGAGAGCAGTCTGAGCACAGATATTATAGTGCTTGAGGCTCTACTAGATGCAGAAAGAGATGGTGTGGCTGCCATGAATGAGGTAATATTTATCTTGAGGCTGGAAATTAGCGGCACGCATTATGCAAGCAACCCAAGAATTGGAGGAAGTAAGAATGTTGCATTTTAAGACGGAGGATGTCCTGTTGTTTCTGCTATCTGAAGCCCAAGATAATCCCGGTTCTTCTTTAGATACCAGTTCAAATTTTCATTAGATCATTGTACTTGTATGTTGTGTCATGTCTCTGAATGGATTATGTTGCAAGACCCCCTATGTTGTCCATGTGTTGTAACGATCCGAGTTTTTTAGGCAAGGAAATCCTCAGAACTTGTATGATTGACATAAGGTGAACTGTTTGTCGTGTGAGCATATTGTATTGGATGAAATAACTGTTTGACTCAGAGTGTATCCAACCTACTGAATTCGAAGATCACGGCATTTCTAAATCATAATCATATATAAAGGTGGAATAAATCTTTTTTGTGGTTTTTAAGAAATAAATAACAAAACGTATAATTATCTGTGGATATTCGTAATTGAATACAAATTGGATTTGAATTTAGATTGCCATGTCCCAGGGCAAACGTGAATGCTAATTCTCCCAAGTTTTGAACGAAGCTGCTAAACACCCACTATAATTTGTGGGCTGCTCGAAGCAAGTGTTTGCGAGATGGGAATTACTGTCGACCCGTAACACTTGACATCCTTATCAATCAGACGTGACACGACGGCCTCTGAGACCATTCAGACACGGTGGGCGCCAAACGTGGGCGGAAAAACACATTTGATTCAAGCTCGTCCGAAAGACATGTGTCTCTTCCTCCATTTCGCCATTCATACACGGTGGGCGGCAAAACATACTCTCCTCGTCTGAAATCGATGTAGGCTTATATTTTAAATAGGGGCAGATGTATAACTTCCATCAGACGTGACACAACCGCCCTACCTGTCAGCCCCGTTCATACACCGTGGGCACCAACCGTGGGCGGCAAAACACCCTCTCCTCGCCCGAAATAGTTACCGGCAAATATTTGGGAGATGCGAGATTACTGTCCTATCCCCAACCGACACGATGTCTAAAATTTTAAATGGGGGATAAGTTCGTAACATTCCCCCATTTCAGAGAAGCGCGTCCCAAAGTTTGAGATCCCCCTCCCCTCCATTTCCCCATTCATACACCGTCGGCGGCACGACAACCTCCGCATTGCGGCCAGCCTCCTCCGTCCGCCACCCCATACTCCACCTTGCCGGAGCCGCTACCCCTACCCCGTCGTCCACTGCAAGAGATGGACGTCTCTCATCCACGGCGCTGGACCAGCATCCTTTCATCGCCTCCTCTCGCTTCATCAGCGCAGTCGTCCACCTTGTCATTGCCGCTCCTATTACCGCCTTGTCCACGGCAATAGGATATATCCCCCGACCCGGCCGTCTGCCGTCTAAAGTCTTCTTCCCCGCCGCCGACAACCATCGCACCTGCAGCACCCTCAACGTTTCAGTATAGGCCTACACGGCGTCGCAAGAGAGGTGGTACTCTTCCATATGTGCTTAAGTTATTGATCTCACCCGGAAAATAGATCGTAATTTCTTTACTGTACTTTTCTTGTCCGTACCAAATCGTAGTGGCTAGTTGAAAGCAAACATTGGTTGTGAAGTAGCTTTGTCCGGTTTGCACCTTCAGATCCGCCATGGCATGGGCACTTTACTCGTAAATCTTATGATTTCCCTCCTTTATATTCACTACCATCATCATAGGTGCTTCGTGTCATGCTAGCACTGCTCCTCAAGATGTCAACCCAAAGCTTACGTGTTGAAATACGAATCTGATATGATGCTCATATCACTAAAAAAAAGAACGTTTAATTGGTCACCTAATGTTCCTATATTCATTTCGAAAAGCATGTCCGCCACCCACTGGTCCAGCTAGTTCCACTTTCCTGATTTTTCTCTTGATGCTTAGGGTTTTCCCCTTTTATCTACTCTACTATGATCTGCGTAGGTGCTTTCTGCCCTACTAGCATTACTCCACTCTTGAAGCTAAACAACATAACACTCAGAATTCGAAAGCTTAGTTGTTCAAATATGATTGTGATATGATACTGATATTAGTTAACCGACACATTTAATTGGTTAGCTAAAGGTCCCACTTGAGTTTCCATATGCATGTCGCGACATATAGAGAGACAACATAATTGCATTTCTTTGTCACTTATTGACCGTACTTTCTTGTCCATACCAAATCTTAGTTGTTATTTCAAAGCAAACATTGGTTGCTAACTACCCTTTGAGCGGTTTGCAGCTTCAGATCTGGCATCCCACTGCCACGGTCAACACTGTACTCATCATGCTTATGTTTTCCCCATTTTATGATGACCACAATCAGCCTACGTGGTTCGTGTCATAATAGCACTGCTCCACCCATCGAGCTAAACAAGCTTAGTTGTACAAATTCATATATGATATTATTGCTGATATTAGTAAAACTTTGAGATGTTTAATTGGTTATCTAAATGCTCCTACTTTAGTTTCGAAATGCATGTGAGCCACATATGGAGAGACCGGAAAGAATAGTATTTCTCTGTGCGCTCTGGTTCATCATGGGTGGCCAACCGACATTGTATTAAAAGACTTGTAATATCTTCAATCTGGTTGCTCTTCTGCTCTTCTTTAAGATGATACTCTTCTCTTGCGGTCGACTGGTCAGGTCGAGTTGTTCTCCCTTAGTATATTTTGAATCTGTCAGGTCAGGTCGACTTGTTCTTCTTTACTATATGTTAAACCTATCATCTGCGAAGTGTCATCACTTCTGGAGCTCTCATATTTTGATTAGTAGGCCACCTTATATTAATGCACACAACAAATTACAGCATGCATGGTATCTTTTAAAAGAATTGCAGAGATAGCAAAAAGGGGTTTACAGGGAGGCAGTATTGGATTAGAATCACTTCTGCATTACAAAGAAAATCTCACTTGTTTTTATGTTTTCATGCATGTCAGATATTGAACATTATCAAAATGAATATGAGAATGGGCGCACTAGAGGAATATTGCGGAATGATCCACTGGCTAACAAACTTGGCATGGTGGAGGATGACCTATCTTATTCACCCATCAAGGTGCTTGCTCTAACTTTGCAAAGTTGTATTGGTCGCACATATTTTGCTTCTGACCTCTTGCATTACTTCTACTTTGTTACACCATCTGCTTAGTTTAAGCATCATATATGAGTATATGCCATACCTATCCATTTTCTGTACCTATTCCATGTTTCGTCACACTATGTTTTTCCAGTCAAATGTTGTTCTTTCGTAATAGGTGTCCAAAAGGAAGAGGGTGAGTGTAGGTCGTCAAGGAGTACAAACTAGGTATTTGGAAAAGGTAGTGATACCTGTTAAATCAGATAGATCAGCAGCCACAGAAAACACAGGCCCAACTTTACCACACTTTACCCCTACACTAGTGGCCAAACCCCTATTAGAACTGCTGGGAGCCCAGCGTCAGGTACTGTCTATGATATCAATTCAAAATTTAAACTCCTAAATTTCTGCTTGTGCCTTACCTTCTCTCTTGTATGAAAACTAATTTCAGATGAATCTCCTTGCTCAAAGGATCATACGATCTCAAAACAATAATGGGCTTTGCATTTCTCTTGTCAGTACCTCCCTCCCTTTGGCCTTGTAACGCTGTACTTAATTAATTGCTATTTGATTATGTATCATCAGTCTGCACCTAAGCTTCATTATCCTCAATTTCTTCCAATATTATTTGATCTATATTTACTCTTTGCAAAATGTAGAATAATGGCAACGCTTATAATGAATTTTCTATGGGGAATTTATTGAATTATCCTTCCATCAACATGGATAAGGGCTTTATCCAGCCCGTGTTAACATGTAATGTAAGTTCATCCTTCTCAAGCCTTTAAACTTTGTTCTAGTATAGATTTGGATAGGCATCATTTCCTCCACTGTTGTTTGCTTTGCTGTTTGCATCTGATTGGATGTTTGCAACAACTACCAGTTTTCAGATTGTAGTTATAAAAACATGTTCCTTATGCAGAACAGATCCATTTATTTGCTTATTTAATTGTGAAACCTGTTACGTGTCTCCTTGTTTCTCTTTCAGACTCGTATCTCTTACGCCAGGCAGAACTTTAGGGAAGATAGTGAGCCAAACTATCTTGAGGACAGCGAGATGACCCCAAGGTCCTGTCTTGATGAAGGCAGTGAGTTGAAGCTACTCACCAGCAGGTGTGAGACAACCTCTGTGCAGGCGCTACCTCAATCAATTTGACTTCTTCAGTCTCGACTTAAAGCGGAAAGGCTTGCTTCAGCTCAGCTCCGACTTGAAGTCAAAGATGCAATGAAGATGTCAGAGGACTGCCGTGTGCACCATCATGCCTTAAATCTAGTGTCGATGCATCTATCGTTGACACAACTGAGGTCTACTCAGCTTCTTCAGCTGTTTGGGGGGGCGACCTGGCCAGGCCTAGTGCCTTCTGAAGTGCTCTCAGTTTTGTATATTCTTTTGTCAGCGCGTTTATTTGCACTGGTGGCAAACTTTGATGCCAAGTGGATGTAATATGTGTGATAGCCGTGATAGCCTAGAGTAAGTTGCTTGCTTATTTATTTCCTTGTTGTCTTGTTTATTTGTTTGCTTCTAGTCATTGCAGTTCCTTTTCCGCGGTTTGCTAGCGGCTGCAATAACCTATTTTTAAAACTAGGCCACAATAACCATGGGCTAATATTTACCATAGTGACACTAGGCGTCCTACGGGCCGTAGAAATAGTGGGCCTTCTACGGGCCGTAGAAACAATGGGCCTTCTACGGGCCGTATCATCAATGGGCCTTATACGAGCAGTATGATCGATGGCCAAACATGGGCCAATAACAGGCCGCATTATGGCCGTAAATGGGCTAGAGGTGGAATCCTCCGTTCATGGGCCGACCATAACGGGCCATCGATAATAGGCCGTATTTGATGACGCTATGAAAACGGCCCAACGTATTAACGGACCACAAACGGGCCGACTATAACCACGGGCTGAATTTGGCCCACAAGCAGAAAATGACAGTAACGGGCCGTAAGTAAATGTATGCTGTAAATGAGCCCAAGAATAAGTGGGCTCTGAGAAGGCCGAAAGATAACATGGGCTGGAAATGGCCCAACAGAATAACGGGCCGTTAATGGGTATAAAGTGATACACTGTTCATTACGGGCCAGTTTCACCACGGGCCGTTAATGGGTGTAAAGTGATACACTATTCATTATGGGCCAGTTTCACCACGGGCCGTTAGTAGGCCAAGAGTTACATAGGGCCTCATATGGGCCAAAATACGTCATGGGCCCTACATGGGCCAGAAGTGAAAATGGGCTGGAATCATATTGGATGGCCCAGATGACGCTACTGTGCCTAATTCGTATAGGGCGTAACGGGCCTTGGGTTAGCGGGCTGTAAATGGGCTATATTCGAACAAGTCGTTAACAGGCTTTCCATGGGCCGGCCTGCCAGCTTTTGACCAAGTCAAACGGGCCGGCCTTTTCACAGGAATGGGCCTCTATTGGGCCGTGCCACGTGTCGACGTATCATAGGCGCCTTCCGTCCAATGAGTGGTTGACATCTGTCCCAAAGATGAGCCGACACGTGTTTCCTCCAGCCAATGATGATTTTACATGTGGAAAATCCCCATTGGTCGGGGCTATTAACAGGTTATCGGATCCAAAACCCAACCCAATAGCTTAACGGCGTTCCGTTACGGTGGATGCCACGTGTCGGTCACCCTTGACAAAAGCACTTCTGTGACGCGCGATTTATCGTCATGGAAGTGGACACTTCCGTGATGATAATTTTGGTAATGTCATGGAACACTTCTACGACAGCACAGGTATGAGTATGTTGATTCTGTCATAGATTTGTCATGGATGTACATGCATGACAAAAAAAGCGACCTACTGTGACAAACACGTATCATCACGGAAGTGTATTTTTTTGTAGTGCTAGCAGCTTATATTGGCAGTTTTCTAGGGTGTACTATTTTCTAAAACAAGCACCAATCTATTTTTCTTTATTTGTACACAGTGTCACAACTTTGACCCAAAGGTCCAGAGCTATTTTAGGGTGATTGGCATAGTACTCGGAGACTGATTGTAAGCATGATTTTTATTAGCTGTCACACTGATTGTAAGCATGAGTAGATGGAAGACTAGGTTAGTGCGAAGCTTACCTTAAACCCTAGTGACGTCGTTGAAACGAGGCGAGCGTCGAGGGAACCATGGAGAATGGCGGGGAAGCGACGTCGCACCATCCGGCCTCCTCTTGCGGTGGGAGAACGAATACTCCTGTGGCTCCGGCTGGCTCTGCACCCTCACAAATGGCACACGGTACTCAATCTATTTGTTATCCTCTGGGTGTTCGATCTTCGACCTGTATGCCCACCTCCTCTGCCTGACTTTCACCTTGGGAGAATCTATCTACTCCATCGCCCAGAGGAGATACTCGATGAACTCGAAGGACTGCGGCGTGACTACCGCCGAGGTGTACATTGCCCCCTTCCGCCGTGTCTCTCTTTCGCATACATTGCCACATGGCCCTCACCGTCCTTGAAATCTCCCACTCATTGTCAAACCAAGTAAGGATCTCCTTCAACCTGGCAAACTTTTCCTGGTCGCCGCCGGCGATCTGCCTGATTCGCTGCTGCATTCTCTCCATAGATGTCGTTTTGAGTGGTCTGGTGCTAGCTTTGGAAGATGGGAGGAGATATGGTGGTCTTGCAATAGAGAAGAGGGAGAGGCGAGACGGTGGTTTTGGAATGGAGATGACGGAGAGGAGAGGGGTGGTTTTGAAATGGAGAAGAGGGAGAGGCGAGACGGTGGTTTTGGATTGGAGATGATGGAGAGGAGAGGTTTCCGTGTCTTTCGGTCGCTAACATGTGGGCCCCGCGCTTGGTGGGACCCATGTGTCAGTGTCTCAATGGCAGGATGGGCTACGTTAGGGGATCCTCGTTCGAGGAGAGAGGAGGTGGTTTTGCAATGGAGAAGAGGAAGAGGCGAGACAGTGGTGTTGGAATGGAGATGATGGAGAGGAGAGGAGGTGGTTTTGCAATGGAGAAGAGGGAGAGGAGCGTGCGGCAGCAATTTAGGTTTGGACAAGAGGGCCGGCGCGCTGTGACTGGATCAAAATCAAAATTAATTTACCCTTCAATTAAGAAAGCGACCCCACATTAACTAGTCTCCCTTTTATTCTGGGTCATAATTGACCATGATTTTCACAAATAAAGTATATGTTATACGTTGCAAAAATAATATAATTTGAAAGTACATTGAGATAGGAACCAAACGATACATTTTTTGGTGACATGCATTCACATTTTGCTTGTCAAATACAGTACGTGGTCAAACTTTGACCCAAAATGCGCAAAACAAAAAAGTACTTCCAAGACCAACGCTACTCCTCTCCTCTTAAACCACCTCCACTCCTCTCATGTTTCAATCTAAATCCAGCGCCGCTCCTCTCCTCTTCCATTTCAAAACCACCGCCCCTCCTCTCCTGTTCCAATCCAAAACCAGCATCGCTCCTCTCCTGTTCTAATCCAAAACCAGCGCTGCTCCTCTCCTCTTCCATTCAAAAACCACCGCTGGCAAGTGAAGGTGATGTGGAGAACTAGATCAATGGAGGAGTACAACCGATACGTGAGGATCGCAGATGGCGACCCTGTGAAGCTAGCGATGTTGGAGATACAGTCTGGGTTTGACAACAAGGACCAACTAGCGGCGACGGCGACATCCATGGCAAAATATCTGCAACAAAGTGAAAAGGCGACGATACTCCCGAAGGGAGTCGTGCGGGAGTACATAGAGCTGCTCCTCTGGGCCATGGAGCAAACAGATTCACTAAATCCGATCGTGAGGGGGCGGTGGTAGGAGTATCGATCCCAGATGTAGTATCCACCAGAGATTGAAGGATCGAGCATCTACAGGGTGCCGTTTGTGAGGATGTCATGCCAGAGCGAGCCGGTGGAGGCTTCGTCGACCGAACCCAGCTGCAAGATATTACTGTGCCACTTGGTGAATTTCTTGATGAACAACTTGCTAGGGTTAGAGAGAATGAAAATATTGAATCTGATAATACTGATGAAAGTGATGATGAAGACTCACCTGTTATTCCTAAGGGTTATGTTTTTGATGAAGAAGCTTCTTTAGCTATTTTAGCTTGCAAAGATAGATACGAACTCAAGAGGTTATTATCTAAATGGAATCAGCAATCTCTTAATGCTAGAATGAAACCTGAACATGCTTTTGCTACTTCACCTATGTGTGTTACTGATAAGGATTATGAATTCTCTGTTGATCCTGATATAATTACTTTGGTTGAATCTGATCCTTTTCATGGCTATGATTCTGAAACAGTTGTGGCACATCTTACTAAATTAAATGATATAGCCACCCTGTTCACTACTGATGAGAGAACTCGTTACTTTTATATTCTTAAAATATTTCCGTTCTCATTAAAGGGTGATGCTAAGATATGGTTTAATTCTCTTGATCCTGGTTGTGTGCATAGTCCCCAGGATATGATTTATTTCATCTCTGCTAAATATTTCCTTGCTCATAAGAAACAAGCTGCTTTAAGGGATACATATAATTTTGTGCAAATTGAAGAAGAGAGTCTCCCACAAGCTTGGGGGAGGATTCTCTAATTACTTAATGCTTTGCCTGATCATCCTCTTAAGAAAAATGAAATACTTGATATATTTTATAATGGACTAACTGATGCCTCTAGAGATTACCTGGATAGTTGTGCTGGTTCTGTTTTCAGGGAAAGAACACCGGATGAAGCTGGAATTTTATTGAATAATATGTTGACAAATGAAAATAATTGGACACTTCCTGAACCAGCTCCTGAGCCTATTCCTAAACCAACTCCGAAGAAGACGGGTATTCTATTTCTCAGTCCTGAAGATATGCAAGAGGCAAAGAAATCTATGAAAGAGAAAGGTATTAAAGCTGAAGATGTTAAGTATTTACCACCCATTGAAGAAGTACACGGTCTTAATTTACCGCCTATTGAAGAAACATATGATCTTAATCCATTACCTATTGAAGAAGTACATGGTACTGATAACTCGACATAGGTAGTAAAGGTAAATTCTCTCTATAGATATGATAAAGCTGAAATCCCATTTACTAAGTTTGCTAGCCCATGCTTAGATGAGTTTGATAAATTTATGGCTAAGCAAGAAGATTTTAATGCTTATTTTGGTAGAAAATTGAAATACAATTCAAATATTCTTGAACACTTGGGTGATTATATGGCTAATGTTAAAGGTGAACTTAAACTTATTAGTAAACATGCTTCTATGGTTACCACTCAAGTAGAACAAGTACTTAAAGCTCAAAATGATTTGCTCAATGAATTAAATAGAAAGAATAATGATACTGCTGTTAGAGTTTTGACTAGAGGTGGTAAAATGACTCAGGAACATTTGTATCCTAAAGGCCACACTAAGAGAGTTGAGCAAGATTCTCAGAGAAATAATGTGGATGCACCTAGTCCTTCTAAAAGGAAGAGAAAGAAAAATGATAGGACTTTGCATGCTTCTAGTGAACCTATTACTGAAACACTTGAGAATCCAAATGATATCTCTATCTCTGATGCTGAAACACAATCTGGTAATGAACCTGAAACTAGTGATAATGTTAATGATAATGTTCATGATGATGCTCAATCTAGTAATGATAATGATATAGAAATTAAACCTGATGTTGATCTTGATAACCCACAATCAAAGAATCAATGTTATTATAAGAAAGACTTTGTTGCTAGGAAACATGGTAAAGAAAGAGAACCATGGGTTCAGAAACCCATGCCTTTTCCTCCCAAACCATCTAAGAAAAAGGATGATGAGGATTTTGAGCGCTTTGCTGAAATTGTTAGACCTATCTTTTTGCGTATGCGATTAACTGATATGCTCAAAACCAATCCTTATGCTAAGTACATGAAAGATATTATTACAAATAAAAGAAAGATACCGAAAGCTGAAATTTCTACCATGCTTGCTAATTATACTTTTAAAGGTGGAATACCTGAGAAACTAGGAGATCCAGGAGTACCTACTATACCATGTTCCATTAAAAGAAACTATGTTAAAACTGCTTTATGTGATCTTGGAGCCGGTGTTAGTGTTATGCCTCTCTCTTTATATCATATACTTGATTTGAATAAGTTGACACCTTCTGAAATATCTCTGCACATGGCTGATAAATCAACTGCTATACCTATCGGGATTTGTGAGGATGTGCCTGTTGTAGATGCAAACGTTACTATTTTAACGGACTTTGTTATTCTTGATATTCCCGAGGACGATAGTATGTCTATTATTCTTGGAAGTCCCTTTTTGAATACTGCAGGGGCTGTTATTGATTGCACTAAAGGCAATGTCACTTTTCATGTTAATGGTAATGAGCATACGGTACACTTTCCGAGGAAACAACCTCAAGTTCATAGTATCAACTCAATTGGAAAAATTCCATCAATTATATTTGGAGGTTTTGAATTTCCTCTTCCTACCATCAAGAAGAAATATGATATTCTTATTATTGGGGATGTGCATATCCCCGTTGAGGTAACATAGTGTTATTCGAAATTTCTCCGGTTCCATGTTATTCGGAATGAGTTCGTTAACAAGACTTGATCAACCTTGTTTGTGGATTCCTTTTGATGATCATGAGATCGATGAAACTAGAAGGCACAACCTTCTGTATCCTCCTCTTACTTTCTGTTATTTATATTAAATAAAGTAAAAATAGTATTTTCTGTCTGTTATCTGGTTATCCATGCAATATAAAAATACCCCGAAAATAAAAGTTCTCCAAATGCCCTGAAATTTAAATATGATTTTTTCTGAAATATTTGAAAATATTTGGCACTGAGAACACAGCAGGAGGAGCTGGCACCTGGCCACGAGGGTCAGGGGCGCGCCCTACCCCCTTGGGCGTGCCCCTGCCTAGTGGGCCCATGGTGGCCCTCCTCCACTTATTCCTGCACCCACACACTCCTTCTTCCTCCCACAAACACGAATATCCAGTTCATACCCAAGTCCAAGCTCATTTTGCTGCCATTTTCGATCTCCTTGCTCAAAGCACCTCTCACAAAACTGCTTGGGGAGATTGTTCCTTGGTGTGTGACTCCTCCATTGGTCCAATTAGGTTTTGCTCTAGTGCTTTATTCATTGCAATTTTTTTGCTGCTTAGGTGACCATGTTCTTGAGCTTGCATGTCAAATTTATATGGTCAAAAGTAGTTTTGATGCATGATATAGGCTCTAGGCACTTGTAGGAGTAGTTCCTATCAATATTATTGAGTTTGGTTTACTTTTATTTTGAAGTTACTAAAAATTTCAGAATTTTTCAAAAAACAATGAATCGACTTTTGAGGGGCTCATCGAGCCGAAGCTCGAAGGAGAAGGCACAGAAGCCCAAATATAATCTGCCTCGCACTGCGGAGGTTCGGTCTTGTGAATGGCCTTCTGATGATTTCTTGAGAGCAGCCGGGATTTATGAAGATTTTTATGAATTGGCTGAGAATGTAGGCCTCACCACTTTCCTCCATGACCAACACGATCAGTATCTCTTACTCACAAATATCTTTGTGCAAAACTTTCATTTCCATTCTAGGAGCTCACCACCTATGGTGGAGTTTTATTTATATGATGAGCATAAGGAGATGTCACTTTATGATTTTTGTCGGGTTTGTTTGATCCCTTTCGAAGGCAACGTAGAGGAACCACATCGAGGCGGTGTGGATGGGTTTATTGATACCATCACTGTAGGGGAAACGAGGAAGGTTTCCGATGCATGAATCACTACCATATATTTTCCTGTTTTACGCTACTTTGCAATATTTGCTACTCGTTGCTTAATTGGTCGTGGAAACTGTGGAAACCTTAGTGTTCCTGATATTATTATTTTGTTCCACGGTTTATTCAGTGATAGATCTGTTAGTATGGCGGTATTATTGCTAAACGGTTAAGTCTGAACCGTACAAAGGGCCCCATCTTTGGAGGCATCTATGCTTCACGCCTAGCTGCACATTTTAACATACCTATTAGGCATTATGAGAAGGAAGAAAAATTGCTGCCTCGTGTTTACTTAGATTATAAGAGTATGGTAGCACATGATTTTGTTGTTAAGAATAGGTAAGGAGAGCTTAAATACAAATTGTTCTTTGATAAACAACATCCTGAGACTATTACCCTGCCTGCTCCTTCCTTGTTTGATTTATCTGCAGGCCAGTACCTTGTTCTGTTAGAGGCTATTCACGCCTATCGGAACCCTACATCAGCCATAGAGCTAGAGTCGGAACCACAAGTGGAGCCTCCACAACATTCCAATTACCATTGGCACCCGGAGATGATTGCCAACCAGTGGCAATCAGAGTCTTCTTCCTCGCAGTACGACCCCAACTATTATTATGGATATCTGCCAGGCCAGCCGTGGCCATAGACCAACCTAGGCTAAAAGCCTAAGCTTGGGGGAGTACGTATTTCTCACCGACATTACATTTATGTTCACACACTCATTGCTAGATGTCGGTGCTCATACTTTTTCATTGTATCATCCATGCTAGTTTATTTTTCTTTTTATGCTTTCTTCTTTTGTGTTTAATAAACCTTAAGAAAAACCAAAAAAAATTAGTTGTAGCTTTTAATTAGTTTACTTTCCATGCTTGTAGTAGTAATTAAAAAGAAAACCCAAAAATATTTCATGTTCTTCTTTTGCTTGTTGGGAGCTTTCCCGTGTAAATAGTTTCAATTCTTTCCTTTTCTTTGGGGGTCGATAGGAGAAGACCATAATTAAATTGTTGAAGTAGCTCTTATATGCATTATTGTTGATCTGACAAAAGAGCCCATATTGCCTTGTCTTCTCCTGTTTATTGAATGCTTGCAGATTCCAGCTTAGTCCAATGCACGTGCACTATTATTATTATTATTCACATCATTCAGTCGTGCAAGTGAAAGGCAATTATGACAATATATGATGGACTGACTGAGATGAGAAAAGCTGGTATGAACTCGACCTCTCTTGTTTTTGTAAATATGATTATTTCATCGTTCCCGATTCAGCCTATTATGAATAAACATGTTTGCAATGACAACTAGAGATCATAGTTTCTTGTGCCATGCTAGATTAGCTAGGAGCTTATAATGGTTTACCTTGCGTGCCAACATGCTATTAAAATGGTTGTGATGTGGTATGATAGGGTGGCATCCTCCTCTAAATGATTTAAGTGACTTGACTTGGTGCATGTTCACGCATGTAGTTGAAACGAAATAAACATAGCCTTCACGATATTTATGTTCATGGTGGATTATATCCTACTCATGCTTGCATTAGTTGTTGATTGATTTTAATGCATGTTCATGACTGTTGTCGCTCTCTAGCTGGTCGCTTCCCAGTCTTTTGCTAGCCATCACCTATACTAAGAGAGAATACTGCTTGTGCATCCATCTCCATAAACCCCAAAGTTATTCCATATGAGTCCACCATACCTACCTATATACGGTATCTACCTTCCGTTCCAAGTAAATTTGTATGTGCCAAACTCTAAACCTTCAAATAAATATCCTGTTTTGTCTGCACGAATAGCTCATGTATCAACTAGGGTTGTCCGTATCTTCCATGTTAGGCGGGTTATTCTCAAGAGGAGTGGACTCCGCTCCTCACTCACGAGAAAAATGGATGGTGACCGAGATGCCCAGTCCCATGCTTTATGCAAATCAAATCAAAATAATTGCAAACAAAACTCCCCCTGGGACTCTTGTTAGTTGGAGGCACTCGTTGTTTCGAGCAAGCCATGGATTGATGCTCGTTGGTGGAAGGGGGAGTATAAACTTTACCATTCTGTTTGGGAACCGCCTATGATGTGTGTAGCATGGAAGATATTGCCATCTCTTTTTTGTTATGTTGACAATGAAAGTATACCGCTCAAAATATTATTCACCTCTATTTCAAAACCGAGCTCTGGCACCTCTACAAATCCATGCTTCCCTCTGCGAAGGGCCTATCTATTTACTTTCATGTTGAGTCATCCTCCTCTTATTAAAAAGCACCAGTTGGAGAGCACCACTATCACTTGCATTCATTATTGTTAGTTTACATTGAGTATGACTTGACTGGATCTCTTTTACCATGAATTACAGTGTCTAGTCAGTCCTTGATCTTTAAAGGTGCTCTACATTTATGTTTTGCGGTCTCAGAAAGGGCTAGCGAGATACCATCTTGTTATATCATATTATGATTGGTTTGAGAAAGTGTTGTCATCCGAGATTTATTATTATTGCTCGCTAGTTGATTATGCCATTGATATGAGTAAACTAGAGACCTATGCGTTATTGTGAATGTGGTTAGTTCATAATCTTTGTTGAAAACTTGAATGCTGGCTTTACATATTTACAACAACAAGAGCAAACAGAGTTTGTAGAAGTTTTTCTTTATCACTTTCAGTTTATCAACTGAATTGCTTGAGGACTAGCAAGGGTTTAAGCTTGGGGAGTTGATACGTCTCTGTCGTATCTATTTTTTCAAACACATTTTCCCTTGTTTTGGACTCTAACTTGCATGATTTGAATCGAACTAACCCGGACTGACGTTGTTTTCAGCAGAATTGCTATGGTGTTATTAATGTGCAGAAACAAAAGTTCTCAGAATGACATGAAACTTCACGGAACAAATTTTCAAAAATAATAAAAAAATCCTTGCAAAAGATGAAGGCCAGGGGGCCCACCACCTGTCCACGAGGGTGGGGGCGCGCCCCCTACCTTGTGGGCCCCTTGGAGCTCCTCCGACCTCAAGTACAACTCTATATATTTGGTTTCGGGGAGAAAAAAAATAGCGAGAAGGATTCATCGCGTTTTAAGATACGGAGCTGCCGCCAAGCCCTAAAACCTCTCGGGAGGGCTGATCTGGAGTCCGTTCGGGGCTCCGGAGAGGGGAATCCGTCGCCATCGTCATCATCAACCATCCTCCATCACCAATTTCATGATGCTCACCGCCGCGCGTGAGTAATTCCATCGTAGGCTTGCTGGACGGTGATGGGTTGGATGAGATTTATCATGGAATCGAGTTTGTTTTGTTAGGGTTTGATCCCTAGTATCCACTATGTTCTGAGATTGATGTTGCTATGACTTTGCTATGCTTAATGCTTGTCACTAGGGCCCGAGTGCCATGATTTCAGATCTGAACCTATTATGTTTTCATCAATATATGAGAGTTCTTGATCATATCTTGCAAGTCTATAGTCACCTATTATGTGTTATGATCCGTTAAACCCGAAATGACAATAATCGGGATACTTACCGGTGATGACCATAGTTTGAGGAGTTCATGTATTCACAATGTGCTAATGCTTTGTTCCGGTACTCTATTAAAATGAGGCCTTAATATCTCTTAGTTTCCATTAGGACCCCGCTGCCATGGGATGGTAGGACAAAAGATGTCATGCAAGTTCTTTTCCATAAGCATGTATGACTATATTCGGAATACATGCCTACATTACATTGATGCACTGGAGCTAGTTCTGTGTCACCCTAGGTTATGACTGTTACATGATGAACCACATTCAGCATAATTCTCCATCACCGATCCATTGCCTACGAGCTTTCCATATATTGTTCTTCGCTTATTTACTTTTCCGTTGCTATTGCTATCATCACTACAAAATACCAAAAACACTACTTTTACTACTATTACCTTTTGCTACCGTTACCACTACTATCATATTACTTTGCTACTAAATACTTTGCTGCATATATTAAGTTTCCAGGTTTGGTTGAATTGACTACTCAGCTACTAATACTTGAGAATATTCTTTGGCTCCCCTTGTGTATAATCAATAAATTTGGGTTGAATACTCTACCCTCGAAAACTGTTGCAATCCCCTATACTTGTGGCTTATCATCCACATGCGTGCAAAGTTGACACTCTTCCAAAATAGTGGGATTAACATTAACTAAAGTCCTCGCCTCTCCAAACTCACTTTTATCAAAAAATTCATACGATTGAACATTCTCCAAATATGTGGGATCTAAGGTTGAAACTCTTCCAAATCCACTTTCAATATTATTGCAAACACTATTATCATGGGGCTTAAATAAATTTTCAGGATCATAAGAAGAATCACCCCAGTCATGATCATTGCAACAAGTAGTGGACATACCAAAACTAGCATCCCCAAGCTTAGGGTTTTGCATATTTTTAGCATAATTGACATTAATAGAATTTATAATAATATTATTGCAATCATGGTTTTGATTCAAGGAACTATCAAGTATGGGTGCAATAGCAATAATCTCATGTTTAACATAAGGAACTATAACAAATTCATCCATACATATATTGGCATCATGGCCACAAGAATAGCAAGCATCATGTTCATCAAGGGATATTTCAATCAAATCATCGAAATCATAACTATCTATAGATTCGTGCATATCATTATTTTCTTCCAAAGCAATAGTCATTCTCTTAATAAATTCTTTGACATAGACATTATGGGCATAGTTTTCATAGCAATATTTAAGTATGTCAAAATTTTCATATTTGTAGAGAGTAATATCATACTTTTCAATCAAATAAGCAACTTCATAAGCACCCTCAAAAGCAACAAATTCTTCAATTTGTTCTATATCATAGTAACTATAAACACCCTTTTCATAACAAGATAAGATTTCATTATCATTAAACTCACATAGGTAGGGAAGGTGTTTTTAGGGTTCTTAGAGCAACAAGTAAAATCACAAATTTCACAAAGATTTTGAGCATAGCATAGAAAACAGTTTATTTGATCCCATAAGAGCTTCCCTTTTTCGGACAAACGATGATGCACAAAATGAGCATGCAAACTAGTTGGGGTTTCAGCATGAGCACATATGGACCGAAGAAGATCCATGTAGAACGCTTTAAGTGGATCCATAGCAAGCAAATATAAGGCACATGGAAACACAAACAAAAAGACATATAGAAAGAAGGCGAAGAAAAGGCAAATCTTTACGAAAATCATTTTAGAAGTGGGGGAGAGGAAAACGAGGGGCGAATGGCGAGTAATGTAATGCGAGGGATGAGAGTTTATGATGGGTACTTGGTATGTCTCGGCTTGGCGTAGATCTCCCCGGCAACGGCGCCAGAATTTTTTCCTGCTACCTCTTGGGCTTGCGTTGGTTTTTCCCATCAAGAGGAAAGGGTGACGCAGCAAAGTAGAGTAAGTATTTCCCTCAGCTTTTGAGAACTAAGGTATCAATCCAGTTGGAGACAATGCGCAAGCCACTGAATACCTGCACAAACAAACACCAACTTGCACCCAACGTGACAAAGGGGTTGTCATTCCCTTCACGGTTATTTGCAAAGTGAGATCTGATAGAGATGGATAAACCGTAAAGTAATATTTTTGGTTTATGGAACGGAAAGTAAAAGATTGCAAAGAAATTAAATAGGAAACTAAAATTGTAGATCGGAAACTTATATGATGGAAAGTAGACCCGGGGGCCATAGGTTTCACTAGAGGCTTCTCTCAAGATAGAAATTATTATGGTGGGTGATCAAATTACCGCTGAGCAATTGATAGAAAAGCGCAAAGTTATGACGATATCTAAGGCAATGATCATGAATATAGGCATCAGGTCTATATCAAGTAGACCGACTCCTGCCTGCATCTACTACTATTACTCCACACATCGACCGACTCCTGCCTGCATCTAGAGTATTAAGTTCATAAGAATAGAGTAACGCATTAAGTAAGATGACATGATGTAGCGGGATAACTCAAGCAATATGATGAAAACCCCATCTTGTTATCCTCGACAATACGTGTCGGTTCCCCTTCTGTCACTAGGATCGAGCACCGCAAGATTGAACCCAAAGCTAAGTACTCCTCCCATTGCAACAAAAACCAATCCAGTTGGCCAAACCAAATCGATAGTTCAAAGAGACTTGCAAAGATATCAAATCATGCATATAAGAATTCAGAGGAGATTCAAATAATATTCATAGATAAGCTGATCATAAATCCGCAATTCATCGGATCTCGGCAAACACACAGCAAAAGGGTATTACATCCAATAGATCTCCAAGAACATCGAGGAGAACATGGTATTGAGAATCAAAGAGAGAGAAGAAGCCATCTAGCTACTAGCTATGGACCTGTAGGTCTGTGGTAAACTACTCACTCTTGATCGGAGAAGCAATGGTGTTGATGTAGAAGCCCTCTGTGATCGAATCCCCCTCCGACAGGACGCCGGAAAAGGCCCCTAGATGGGATCTCATGGGTACAAAAGGTTCTAGCGGTGGAAAAGTGGTTTCATCGCTCGCCTTGTTGGTTTTGGGATATTTGAGAATATATAGGCGGAAGAAATAGGTTGGTGGAGTAACAAGGGGCCCACAAGGGTGGGGGCGCGCCCTACCCCCTGGGCGCGCCTCCCGACCTTCAGGCCGCCTCATGGCTTTCCTAACGTGCACTCCAAGCCCTCTAGATGTCTTCTGGTCCAAGAAAAATCGTCGCGGAAGTTTCATTCCGTTTGGTATTCGTTTTCTGTGAAACTCTAAAACAAGGAAAAAACAAGAACTGGCACTGGGCTTTAGGCTAATAGGTTAGTCCCAAAAATCATTTAAAACAACATATTAATGCCTATAAAATATCGAAAATAGATAATATAATAGCATGGAACAATAAAAAATTATAGATACGTTGGAGACGTATCAAGGCGAAGCCCACCATTCGTCAGGATAAGATGTACTAGTTGTCTCCCTTTAGACATGGTTGTTGTGGGATCCCTTCTCGCCAACATTTTGTTGGAAGAGGACCGAGGCCACTATAAATATAGCCTAGCAACCACCATAGAAGGGGTCGACGAATCGGAGCCTCGAACCCTCACTAGCTCACACCAACAGAAGAACTGACCTCCTGAGGTTCTTCCTCTGTACTAGTTCAACCTCAGCCCCTCGCGAGGCCAATCCATCCCAAAGCAGGAGTAGGGTTTTACACTGCAAGGTGGCCCAAACCTGGGTAAACTGTCGTGTCCCTTTCCTTCCCCATTCATCGAGCTAGGCCGTGAGAGAGACGGGTTGGTAGGCTGGGCAGATCCAGTTCTTCGCACGCACTCCCGAGTTCGAACCTTTCTTGGGTCTGTGGAGTGTTTAATCCAACATGTACCTTGCATATTATGAGAGAAAAGGCATTAGAAATACTCCAAAAAGCATTATTATACATGAAAACAATCTAAATGACAGTAGGTAAACATGATGGAAAATGGACGTATCAACTCCCTCAAGCTTAGACCTCGCTTGTTCTCAAGCGAAAACCAAAATCGAAAAACATGTCCACATGCTTAGAGAGAGAGAGGTGTTGATAAAAACAAAATACAGACATAGAAGCATCATGTGTATTATTATAACAACAACAAACTTTAACATAAAACTTTATCATAGAGCTTTTTTCATAGACTTGTAATGAATAAGTAACAATTCATCACAACATCGAAGTATAAAGCATAAACTCTATTGGAAACCTACAATCTATCTTTTCGGTCAAATTTGCAACTACAATTCATCATCTTTTCAGGAAGGGTCACATATCGGAGCCTTTAGGAAAGTCCACATACTCAACCATCATATAGTCTTCTATGATTGCTAACACTCATCGCATACACATGGGCAAAACGTTTCAACCGCACACATAGAAATATAGGGGCTTATAGTTTTTGCCACCCAACGTACTCACCTCAACGGTGATGTCAACAATAATAACTCATGCTACCCATATCCAATTGGATATATGTGCATAGATCTTTCCTCACCACACGATGCTTGCCAAAAGAGAAAATAAAAAGGAATAGAGAGAAATACTTTGACTCTTGCATAAAAGTAAATACATGAAAGTAAAAGACAGGCCCTTCGCGGAGGGAAGCAGAGGTTGCCATGCGCTTATCTGTTTGTATGCTTAATCTCTTAGTGCAAAAGAACGTCACGTTATATTGCCCTTTATGTTAGAAACCTTTATTATGTAGTCTGTCACTTTTATTCTTTGCAATCACAAGTTCGTACAACACTCAATTTTCTCTTGCACTAAATGATCCAACACTTTTAGAAGCAATTTTTATTACCTTATTGCACCGGTGACAATTTACTTGAAGGATCTTACTCAATCCTTAGGTAAGTATGGTGGACTCTCAAAATAAGATTTGGTTTTAAGGGTTTTTGGATGCACAAGTAGTATCTCTACTTAGTGCGGAATTTTTGGATAGCAAAGATAGGGGCAAGCACCACATGTTAAAGGATCTATGACAATATAACTTCTATGTGGATATGAATAAACATAAATCATTATGTTGTCTTCCTTGTCCAACGTCAACAATTTTGGCATATAATTACTTGATGGGGGCTCATAATCACAAAAGATGTCCAAGATAGTGTATTTGCTTGTGAATCTTCTCTTCCCTTATTAATTCTTTCATGAATTGCATCATTTACCAATGTTATGTTTGTAAATCTCCAATACAATTTTCTACTTATATTATTCCTTATGTGATGTCATTACTTACCATAACATTAGCATATGATCTTTTTCATTTATTTCCTTTCTTTATATTGAAACATGAACGTAAAGAAAGAAAAACTAAAACTAAACTTTTTTATATATCTCACACACGATTACAAGGATAGATCACTAAGAAAACTCTCAAAAAGAAAGGATCGAACTAAACATTTATTCATCTAAAGGAAAAGATAGCTATGGATCGAACTAAGATAAGTAAATGCAAAAGATAGTGGAGGTGATACAATACCAGGGCACCTCCCCCAAGCTTGGCACAAGCCAAGGGAAGTGCCCATACCCGATACTCAATTTTCCTTTGGTGATGAAGAAGAAGGAGGTGGTGATGAAGTAGCGACCTTATCCTCGGGTTTTCATGGTAGAGGCTCACCATTATAAGAGGAGGAGTGAGTCTCACGGGTCCTGCAGCTGGCAGCCAAACTCATACCTTTAAACCTTGCCTCATATTCAAAGTCTTTGTTTTGGAGATCGTAGAACTAGCTTTGGGGGAAGTTGATTTGATCGTTGAAGGTGAAGTCAATGTCCTTCATGGACTTGCCATCCACCTTTAGATCACGGGTGTAATCCACGATCATGAGGTGATTGGCATTGAGTCCATGTTCCACCATCGCCTTGCACCGGAAGACCTTCTACTCCATAACTTCAAGCCTGGCCTCCATGGTTCCCGTACCTTTGGGACCTTGCACATTGCGGATGTGAAGCACACCCTCATGCATCTGGATAGCCTGAGGGTGCTGCATCACCTCCCGCAAATATGGGTTGATGACGTTCTCGGAGAACTTGTCCTCGGAGAAGCATGAAGCAGCCATGGTAGATGGGATCTATCAGAAAACAACAAGGAAAAGAAAACATGAGATTTCTATACGATATGGTGGTCAATAGGTTCGGCGGGTATATAAAGATTTTTTACCTTGGGAAATAAGCAAAAGGAAGAAAAACAGAGTCCGGAATGTACCTGAGGTGGGCACAACCAACCTGGGCGCGCCTGGCAGCCAGGCGCGCCCTGGTGTCTTGTGCCCACCAGGATCACCTTCCTGGTAGTTTCTTATTTTCCTCATTTTTTAAATATTCCAAAAGTGACAAAAACCATTTTTGCGGATTTTTCGGAGTCCGTTTACTTACCGTATCACGACCTCCTCTTGTTAACGATTCTGGAGTGTTTTGGAAGGTTTCCTTTATGTGTTCTTCTGGTGTCATGGTTTGGATAATATTTCTTTCGACATTAACACGTGTACCTGAGATATGATGTTTTATTCTTTGCCCATTGACGACCTTCGGGTTAGTACCTTCGGCATTATTTATTTTGATGGCTCCCGATCGATAAACATCCTCGATAACATAGGGTCTTTCCCATTTGGAGAGAAGTTTTCCTGCAAAGAACCTGAAACAAGAGTTGTACTTTCCAACTTTGAACTCACGCTTTTGGATTCTTTTATAATGCCATCTTTTAACTTTTTCTTTAAATAACTTGGCATTTTCATAAGCTTGGTTTCTCCGTTCATCTAGTGAGCTAATATCAAATAACCTCTTTTCACTGGCAAGTTGAAATCATAGTTGAGTTCATTAATTGCCCAATATTCTTTATGTTCTAACTCAAGAGGCAAGTGGCAAGCTTTTCCATAAACCATTTCATAGGGAGACATACCCATATAATTTTTATATGTTGGTGTATAAGTCCAAAGTGCATCATCTAATTTATTAGACCAATTCTTCCGGGACCTATTGATAGTATTTTGTAAAATTAATTTTATTTCGCTATTGCTAAGTTCAACTTGACCACTAGACTGAGGATGAGAAGGTGATGAATTCTATGGTTAACATCATACTTAGCAAGCATTTTTACGGAAAGCACCATGAATAAAATGTGAACCACCATCAGTCATTAAATATCCAGGGACTCCAAACCTTGGGAAAATGACTTCCTTCAGCATTTTAATAGAGGTGTTGTGATGAGCACTACTAGTTGGAATAGCTTCTACCCACTTAGTAACATAATCAACAACAACCAAAATATGTGTATACCCATTAGAGGAAGGAAGAGGTCCCATGTCATCAAATCCCCGAACATCAAATGGTTCAACAGCAAGAGAATAATTCATAGGTATTTCCTAACGCTTACCAATATTACCAATCCTTTGACATTCATCACAAGATAAAACAAACTTATGGGCATCCTTGAAGAGAGTAGGCCAATAAAAACCAGATTGCAATACCTTGTGAGGAGTTCTATCTCCAACATGACGCCCTCCATAAACCTCAGAGTGACATTTTTGTAGGATTTGTCCCTATTCATGCTCAGGTACACAACGTCTAATAATACCATCTACTCCTTTAGAAAGATGTGGGTCATCCCAAAAGTAATGTCTTCAATCATAGACGAATTTTTTCTTTTGTTGGTATGTGAAGCTAGGTGGTATATATTTAGCAACAATATCATTAGCATAGTCTGCATACCAAGGAGTGTTATGAGAAACATTCATTGCAGTTAATTGTTCATCAGGAAAACTATCACTAATAGGTTGTGGGTCATCAACAATATTTTCTAGCCTAGACAAGTTATCAGCCACGGGATTCTCAGCCCTCTTTCTATCCATGATATGTAAGTCAAATTATTGCAGCAAGAGAACCCACCTAATGAGTCTAGGTTTAGCATCTTCCTTTTCCATGAGATATTTTATAGCAGCATCATCAGTGTCATGGATTTAACACGAAAGATGCCCTAGCAAAAGGACTTAGACATGGATCCATATCGATGTAGTTAGCTTGAAGGGGTTAATCGGGACAAAGGACACAGTGGGTTTATACTGGTTTGGCCCCTCGCAACAAGGTAAAGGCCTACTCCAGTTTGGGGTTGTATTGCTTGGGTTTCGATTACCAGGGAGCGAATACGCTGGACCTAGTTCTCGATCTCTTGTTTCTTGTCCTCAACCTGCTTCCGGGTCACCCCTTTATATACACAGGGTGATGCCCGGCGGATTACAGAGTCCCGGCCGGCTCATACACAACGTGTCCGGCTCGGTGACTAACTAAGCTTCCCTTACAATACAAGTAATACATATGGCAGATCATCTAGGGATGGCAATGGGTATCCATTACCCACGTACCCGGCAGGTAAAAACCCTATTAGGGTAAGGGTATGGGATAAAAAATTACCCATGGGTATATTAATAGGAAAATATTAAACCCGTTGGGTAGAGTGGGTACGGTTATGGGACAGCATAACACATACCCGTGTACCCATATACCCACGTAAAATCTATTAAGTGGGCCTTCACTATTCATTAATCTAATCTAACTTGCCAGTAAATCATTCTATGTAGCCCACGAGATACATGACTTGCCCACACATGCATGTAGATGGAATGATTTTCGCTCAAAAGAAACATAGATGGAATGATATAAGGAATCCCGTATATCTCTCTTTCTCTTTGTGATTAACGTGATTAGGCCTGGCCGCTTAGGTAAATAATAATTACATGATCATGTTCCATATTCAGGGAGATGAAGATTGATATCCTTCCCATCTCCTCGTCTCCTTGCCCCCCTCAAACATCGCTAGTCGCCGCGGCCACGCTCCAGCTGCTCACCGCCTAGCCGTTGCCAGCGCTTCCAGCCGCTCGGATGCCATGGACCTTGGGGACAAGGACCACAGCTTCTGCGTGGATGGTGACGGGGAGGAGATTTAGAGCATGCTCACGCGGACTGAGTCGAACGGCGACGACTACCACGGCGCAGCACCGTTGTTCGATGGTGCCATCCGTCTCCATCCGCCAGGAAATGGCCCGGCCAATGTAAGCATCCAAGGCACAACACGGTCACAACACATCAAGCCGGCCACCTCGCCCTACCCCGCTTAGTCGATCCTCTTCTACCGCCAAGCTTGGTGAGTTTCACTTTTGTGTATGATTTTATGAATATGAGCATTAATCTTGTAGTTTTTGTTTTCTGTGTAGATGGTGAGATGCATTCTTAAATGGTACGTAGATGTATAGATGATGTATATAGGTGCTGTGATGAATATGATATTTTTGTATATACATGATGCGTAGTGGTGTTATGATGTATATATGATTCATGATTTTAGTGCTCATCATCCATACAAGCATTATTTCTGCATATACATGATTTATATTGCTTCTGTGATGAGTAAGATTTTTGTATATAGACAATACATAGAGATGTTATGATCTACGTATATATTAGCATTGTGTGCTGTGATTTATGATTATTTATTGCTTAGGTTGATGTGTGCACACGTGGGTATTTTTACCCATAGGTACCCATTTACCCTGACGGGTGATGGGTATGGGGAAAAATTATACCCATTGACGGGTGTGGGTACGAGTAATGAGTAAGCTCAAAGGGGATGGGTAAGGGTATGGGGTAACTCCACCCACACCCGAACCCTGCGGGTGCCATCCCTAGGTTCATCCTCTTGGGCCTCAAGTCGCCTGTGCGTCTTGTGCCATCAATAGGCTTGCCATGACCCGCCATCTTCATTTATAAGTTGCCAGTGGTATGACCCGGCCCCTCCTGGGCGGGTCATACCCAGTAGTTATACCCCCAACATTAGGCCCGAGGTTGATTTGAACCTGTTCACATCAATCTTCAATGCTTGACTTGTAAAAATCTTGCATCGTCCATTTTATGAACTTTGTCGTAACCCGCCATGACGTCAGCTGCTACCTCTTGAGCACTACGTTGGTTTTCCCTTGAAGAGGAAAGGGTGATGCAGTTAAGCAGCATAAGTATTTCCCTCAGTTTTTGAGAACCAAGGTATCAATCTAGTAGGAGACCACGCGCGAGTCACCTCGTATCTACACAAACAAATAAGAACCACACAACCAACGCGATAAAGGGTTTGTCAATCCCTTCACAGCCACTTGCAAGAGTGAGATCTGATAGAGATAATAATAATAAGATAAATATTTTTGGTATTTTTATGATATAGATTGAAAGTAAACATTGCAAAATAAAATAGATTGGAAACTTGTATAATGGAAAATAGACCCGGGGGCCATAGGTTTCACTAGTGGCTTCTCTCAAGATAGCATAAGTATTACGGTGGGTGAACAAATTACTGTCGAGCAACTGATAGAAAAGCAAATACTTATGAGAATATCTAGGCATGATCACATATATAGGCATCACGTCCGTGACAGGTAGACCAACTCCTGCCTGCATCTACTACTATTACTCCACACATCGACCGCTATCCAGCATGCATCTAGAGTATTAAGTTCATAAGAACAAAGTAACGCCTTAAGCAAGATGACATGATGTAGAGGGATAAACGCATGCAATATGACATAAAACCCATCTTTTTATCCTAGATGGCAACAATACAATACGTGTCATTTCCCCTACTGTCACTGGGATCGAGCACTGCAAGATTGAACCCAAAGCTAAGCACTTCTCCCATTGCAAGAAAGATCAATCTAGTAGGCCAAACCAAACTGATAATTCAACGAGACTTGCAAAGATAAATCAATCATACTTAAAAGAATTTAGGGAAGAATCAAATATTGTTCATAGATAATATGGATCATAAACCCACAATTCATTAGATCTCGACAAACACACTGCATAAGAAGATTACATCGAATAGATCTCCAAGAAATCGAGGAGAACTTTGTATTGGTATCCAAAGAGAGAGAAGAAGCCATCTAGTTATGGACCCGAAGGTTTGTAGTAAACTACTCACACATCACCGAAGAGGCCATGGAGTTGATGTAGAGGCCCTCCGTGATCAATGCCCCCTCCGACGGAGCTCCGAAAAAGGCCCAAAGATGGGATCTCTTGGGTACAGAAGGTTGTGGCGGTGGAATTAGGTTTTCGTGGTTCTCCTGGATGTTTGCGGGGTGCGTGGACTTATATAGGAGGAATAAGTAGGTTGGTGGAGCAACAAGGGGCCCACGAGGGTAGATGGCGCACCCAGGGGGGTAGGCACGCCCTTGCCTCATGGCCTCCTTGATTGTTTCTTAACGCCCACTCCATGTCTCCTGGATCACGTTTGTTGAGAAAATCATGTTTCGAAGGTTTCATTCCGTTTGGACTTCGTTTGATATTCCTTTTCTACGAAACACCGAAATAGGGAAAAAACAGCAATTTGCGCTGGGCCTCCGGTTAATGGGTTAGTCCTAAAAATGATATAGAAGTGTAAAATAAAGCCCATTAACATCCAAAACAGATAATATAATAGCATGGAGCAATCAAAAATTATAGATACATTGGAGACGTGTCATCAGCTCATAGAACCATGTTAACCCGCCATGACGTCATCTTGCATTAACTTCACCTAGAGCTTAGTATATCTCAATGGATCTTTTGCTTCAATGATTATCCCAAATATCGAGGCGTTCGTATACCCTCATAACCATTTTTCGGCCTCCTCGATTCCCGCACATGCCATCTGATCATTGCCTTATAAATAGGGAGGGGGTCCTTGTCTTCACTTTCCCCCTCGCCGCCTCATCTTCCTCTTCCTCTCGCAACTCCTCTGCAGACAGAGCTCCGCCGCCGTCGACCTCCGTCCACGACACCAACTCAGGCTGCTGCATGAACCTGATTAGACCAGAGAACGCCGGCGCACCACCACTATCCATCAACGTCTGTAAGTACTCATCTCCTTAAACCTCAGGTCTGCATTAGGGTTTTCTTTGTTCATCAGTGTTCTTCGCCGTTCTTCATTTTCTCCTTTAGGTCGAGTAGCTTTTTCATCTGAACATGGCATGAAACTTGTGTGGTAGCAGTTTAGCATTCGTTTTTAACACCAAAATACCTTCTCCCATAGAAGATGTCATCGGAGCACATGAACTTTTCTGCTGCCACCACCGTAGGTTCAGAATTTACTACCTTTTCTAAACTACTGCAGATCCAAAATTACAAGTATAGTCTGTGAAATCTGTTTGTCCATCACTTAGCAAAATTTTAATTGATAGATTTCAAGTACCATCACTACCATGGCGGCTTATACCATAAACCGTTATCCGCAATATAACATTAGGCCTCGTTTAAGCCACAATCATACACTTCATAACTTGCATAACCCGACAATATTCTCCGGTTTAACCATGCTTGCTTATTCATCCTCATAATTTGGTTTTGTATGGTGTATTTGACTTTTAAACTCTGGCCGGCTTAACAACATAATCCCTAACCCGGCAGTTACCATTAGTCCCCTTTTAAGCCGCCAATATGAATATCCACGTACTTCCGTGTTCATCTTCCGCTTGTCGTTTATAGCACTTTTACCCTTGAATCATTTGTATGGTTTGGTAGTTTAATCTTAAATCAGCAATATTTCTTCTTTTAGGCCTTCATCCTAAAAATGGGCAAGACTATCACTGCATGCAACTGGGTCGTTCCTCGGGTCATCGAGGAAGACTTGAATGACTATGTTCAAAGAGGCGTCCTAGCCAAAAAAGATGTCATCCATTGGAGCGTACCAGGCACAGAAACTCCTCCTGAGACCAAGGATGGAGAAGTAATTGTCTTTACTGATCATCTGCTCTGCGGGTTTTAGCCCTCCTGGCTCAAATTTCTTTCGTGATGTGCTGCACTTTTTTAAGCTTCATCCTCAAGACATCGGACCAAATTCCGTTTTGAACATCTGTAATTTTCAAGTGTTCTACAAAGCGTACCTCCAATAGGAGCCCACTGTGGAACTATTCAGGGAATTTAATTACTTAAACTAGCAGACTGAGTTTGCTGATGGGCCCATCCTAGAATTAGGTGGCATTTCTATTCAGCGATGGAAAGAAGCTACTTTCCCAGCCGCCACACTGCCCAGTCGTCCCAAGGACTGGAACCAAACTTGGTTTTATTGCTAAGACACTTCTCCAGGAGGGGAAAATCCTCTGCCGGGTTACCGTGCCAGCCGGCTTAGCAACAGACATCATCTTACAGAACGCATCCGCACAAAGGAATGTGCCAAATATGCGCCCATTTTTTCAAAAATCAGAGCCTTCATTGCTAACGGTTTAACCGGCATCGACCTTGTCAGGTGCTGGGTTTCATGGAGGATATTGCCCCTAAGTCGCCGACCCGGCTTAATGTGTGAGTATACTAGCGATTTTAAAGATCCGCTTCGCCACTACTAGACAGAGATAACTCAAGATGACATCAATAATTTGACCAAATCTCTCCTGAATGAGAGTCTGGAAGACTCCAACAAAGTTGGATTGAATCCTTTCTATGTTGTCAACCAACCACCAGCTGTAAGATTTTTTAGCTATTCCCGGCTTAAGAATTGTCTTTCATTTAAACTCTCTTCTAATAACCCACTTTATTTGCGCAGGCCGATTCTCCTTTCTGGAAGAAGAAGTTAGATAAGCCGGTCAAGAAGACCCGGACAAAAGAAAAGCCACCAAAAAACCTGCCAAGAACAAGACTAATCCCACTGAGCTATTCAACTTGAATGATAATGATGATGATGACGATGAGTCGGCGGTAGAACTTGATTCCCTTGACTCATTTTTTGTACATCTTATTGAAAATGACCATTATCAGGATGATGCGGAAGTGAACCGTGCAGATGATGAAGAGGTAATTACTCTTTCCTCCGGCTCAAAACTTCTGCCAACACAGAAAACTCGACAAGCAAGCCAGAAAGTAAAATTCTCTCACCCTTTAGCTGACTTGGATCCCAACTTTATTTTGAAGAAACAATAGCACGAAGCTCACCATACGACCCGAAAATAGCAGTGGCGGGGTTTTTTCCGTCGGTTTTCCCGACACACCAGTTCCTCGCAAGCGCTGTTGTAATGCCCACGATGCGGCTATAGCTCCCACGTGTGGAGGCACGACTTAGAGGCATTACCGCATAGTGGTTTTGTCACGAGAAGGGTCATCTTCACAAAAATTCCATGTAATGAACAAGACAGGGATAAATAGAGTTGGCTTACACTCACCACATCACACAATACATAAATAATTCATACATCACCCAAAATGCACTCATAGATTGACTACGCTCAAATCCAAAAAAATGGAAGATAAACCCCAAATGCTAGATCCCCGATCATCCCAACTGGGCTACACTACGGATCATCAGGAAACGACACATAGTAATGACCAAGGTCCTCGTCGAACTCCCACTTGAGTTCGGTAGCATCACCTGCACTGGTATCATCAGTACCTGCAACTGTTTGGAAGTATCAGGGAGTCACGTGGACTCAGCAATCTCACACCCCAAGATCAAGACTATTTAAGCTTATGGATAGGATAGGGTAAAGAGGTGGAGTTGCAGCAAGCGCTAAGAAAATATGGTGGCTAACATACACAAATAAGAGTAAGGTGAGAAGCTACGCAATGGTCATGAAGCTACAAGTGATCAAGAAGTGATCCTGAAACTACTTACGTTTAAACATAACCGAAACCGTGTTCACTTCCCGGACACCGCCGAAAAGAGACCATCACCACTACACATGCAGTTGATTCATTTTAATTAAGTCAAGTATCAAGTTCTGTACAACCGGAGATTAACAAATTCCCATCTGCCACATAACCGCGGGCATGGCTCTCGAAAGTTTATGCCCGGCAGGGGTGTCCCAACCTAGCCCATCACAAGCTCTCATGATCAAGGAAGGATATTCCTTCTCCCGAAAAGACCCGACCAGTCTCGGAATCTCGGTTACAAGACATTTCGACAATGGTAAAACAAGACCAGCAAGACCGCCCGACTGTGCCGACAAATCCCGATAGGAGCTGCACATATCTCATACTTAGGGCACACCAGATAGGTCAAGCTACGAGTAAAACCAACCCTCAAATTTCCCCGAGGTGGCCCCGCAGGCTGCCTGGTTCGGACCAACACTCAGAGGAGCACTGGCCTGGGGGGGGGGGGTAAAATAAAGATGACCCTCGGGTCTGCAGAACCCAAGTGAAAAGGCTTAGGTTGGAAAATGTAAAATAAAGGTTGGGCCTTGGTGGAGGAGTTTTATTCAAGGCGGACTGTCAAGGGGATCCCATAACCCCAACCGCGTAAGGAACGCAAAATCAAGGAACATAACACCGGTATGACGGAAACTAAGGCGGCAAGAGTGGAACAAAATACCAGGCATAAGGCCGGGCCTTCCGCCCTTTACCAAGTATATAGATGCATTAATTAAATAAGATATAATGTGATATCCCAACATATCCATGTTCCAACATGGAACAAACTTCAGCTTCACCTAAAACTAACAACGCTATAAGAGGGGCTGAGAAAAAGCGGTAACATAGCAAAACAAGGTTTGCTAGGAAGGTGGGTTAGAGGCTTGACATGGCAATATGGGAGGCATGATATAACAAGTGGTAGGTAGCGCGACAAAGCGATAGAACGAACAACTAGCAAAGTTCTCTGAGTTGTCGAAAGCTTGATCCTCGTTAGTGTACTCAACTAGTTCTTCATTCACGTACTCGTATCCCGGCTCTACGCAAAGCAAGAACACAAGCAATGGAACAACAATCAATCACAGTGCAATACACAAGCAACATGATGCTAGACATGGCATGGAATGCAAGAGATGATGTCCAATGCATATGCGTGATCCGGAAGGGAAAGAATGATCAAGGCATAAACTTGTCAAAACAAGTGTGCCGCTGGAACGATGAGATGATTTCGGTAGAAATCCACATAAAAGGATCACCGGAATAGGATGCACGGTTTGCAAATGGCAAGCAAAACAAGAATGACGCAAATCTGCGATTAACAGCATGATAGCACTTAGAGTGCAACAAGGAAGTGTGCTACAACACTCCAAAATATCAACAAAGCATATGGCCGTAAAGTACACATGAAGAACTACAAATCATGAACACTGAGCTCCTGCTAGTTCTCACTAGAACAAGCTCAAAATAGCATGGCAAAAATGCAAATGATATAAGCTTCACAGACTTAGAGAAATTACTAAACATGTCAAAACAGCAGCATGTAGCAATTTTAGATCTAGCAAACAACATGCTACAAGAACATATCATGGCAAAAATGGCATGACATGCTAGTACTGAACACATAGATCAAAACTCGCTTACTGAACTTTAACCCAAGAGGCACGAAAAATGATGTGGCACCCATGCAAACATGGCAAGTTATATAAACAGATTCAGACTTGGTGGAATTTCAGGGCATGGCAGAAACAGATTCATGATAGCAACTTTACAAGCTCAATTCACTCCCACAAGGCATTACATGGCATGGCAATGTAACCAATGAAACACACATATTAAAGTAGCTACACATGGCAAGAGCAAGTTCATAGGGTAAATAATATTTAGCAAAAGTAGAGCAACGAGCAGACATGTTAAACTAGCAACACCCATGGCAACGTTGAAGAACATGTTAACAATCTGGCAGGAATAATATTTAGCAAAAGTAGAGCAAACGAACAGACATGGTAGAGTACTCCATAACTGCCACCATAGGAATGAATTTATAGAGCATTATCACATATTCAAAAAACTCTTACTGAACTATCTCAAAATGTGCAAGGATCTCACCGTAGCAACAAGTTTACATGGCATCAAAATGTAACAGGAAAAAGACTTGGCAAAATCACTGTCTAAAATCAACAACATTACATAGCCTAGTTTACATTCTTGTGCTAGTCACCACATAGATCACAAGATTATAGGACTTGCACCTCTGACATATTGGAGCTCATAAAATATGTAGACATCATGCTCATAGGATGCACACACAAAATGCAACAAAAATGACAAATCATCAAGTTCTGTTAACAAACTGCAGTTAACATCATATATCACTTCTGCAATGAGAATAATGGCATAAATATGGGCATTAACATGCATGAAAATGGCACTAACATGAAGAGCATCACGAGACGAACATTTTGATATATCATATGCATTAAACGGAGGTATGGTCATCGAGATATGGCATGTCAAAGACGACATCACAATGTTATAGATCTGGGACATAGAAAATATGCCCCCCACGGATCGGATCTAGGGTTTTGGGGCACGCATCCCGAGGCGGCCGAAGTCGTTCACTGGAATAGGAGGAGGCAGCGGCCAGAGATGAGGAGGCGTTGCCGGAGCGCACCGGTCGCCAGAGAGGAGCCTGACGGGGGCGGGGACGACGGCAGGGGGCGGCGCCGGGGAAGACTCTGGGCGGCGGCGGCCGGAGGTGCCGGGCGGCAGTGGAGTGCGGCGTGGAGGTGGCGGGGCAAGGCGGCAAAGGGCGGCGCGGTGGTGGTCGGGGGCGGAGACGGGCGCGGGGGGCGGCGGCGGGACCGGGCGGCGCGGTGGAGCGATGGGCCCGCTCGGGCCAAGGGGGCGGGCGCGGCGGGTGATGGCGGCCTGCCACGTGGCACCCTCCGATTGGCGCGGGAGCGGCGGAGATTTCGTCCAGTGAAGGTTGGACGTGTCCGGTGGCGGCGGGGGAGGATTTTTACGGTTTCAACTGCGAAATTTCGGGGGAGGAGAGGCACATATTTATAGGTAGAGGGACGTGTCCGGTGGCGGCTAGGACTGTCCAAATGTGGTGCGGTTTTCGCCCACACGATCATGATCCAATGACGGAGAGCATGGAGGGGTTTAGATGGGCTAGTGGGCTGTTTTGGAGGGGTGTTGGGCTTCAACAAGAGAGGG
Organism: Triticum urartu; assembly: GCF_003073215.2. Taxonomy (NCBI): domain Eukaryota; kingdom Viridiplantae; phylum Streptophyta; class Magnoliopsida; order Poales; family Poaceae; genus Triticum; species Triticum urartu. The sequence goes on from NC_053023.1 coordinate 248,124,912, forward strand.
GCTTTACGGTTTCCCAGTTAACCGTTGGGGCATCAAACGACCTCGAAATGGAACAAAATTTTACAGGCGTCCTACCGGTGATGTACCAAGGCTACTCAAAAAATCTCGATCCATTCCGAGAATGTTTTTATCCCGCTTATGAAACAAGATTATAGGGGTGCAAGGGTGCATGTGGGAGCGTCTGATTGCGAAACGAACAACAGGGAAAGTGACCGGATGCATGAGACGAACACGAATGCAAATGAGATGCACATGATGACATGAGATGGAATGCATGACATGGACAAAATGCAAAACTAAGACAAAACCCAACCACAAAGGGAAATACCATATCACATAGCGGAAAATGGAAAGAGTCGGACATACAAATATGGAAAGTTACATCCGAGGTGTTACAATACTCCACCACTACAAGAGGATCACGTCCCGAGATCTAGGACTGAAAGAACTCCGGATATTCGGAACGAGGTGATCCTCGTGTTCCCTAGTGGCTGATCGGTCGGAATGGTGTGGCCACTTCACTTCCAGGAATTTGGTTGACTTGCTGCGAGTCTTGCGCTCGGTTTCTTTAAAAATAGCGACGTGATGCTCTTCGAAGTTCATAGTGCGCTCAAGGGTCTTGAAGCACTTGCAAAGCTGTGACACGTGAAACACATCGTGCACATTTGCAAAGTTGGACGGAAATTCGAGTTGATAGGAGAGGTCGCCACTTTTGCAAATGATCTTGAAAGGACCCACGTATCTCGGGGCAAGGTTCCCTTTGATACCGAAGCATCGAGTACTGCTACCTCTTGAGCACTGCGTTGGTTTTCCCTTGCAGAGGAAAGGGTGATGCAGCAAAGTAGCGTAAGTATTTCCCTTAGTTTTTGAGAACCAAGGTATCAATCAAGTTGGAGGCCACGCTCAAGTCCCTCGAACCTACACAAACAAATAAGAACCTTGCAACCAACTTGATAAAGGGGTTGTCAATCCCTTCACAGCCACTTGCAAAACTGAGATCTGATAGAGAAGATAAGATAATATTTTTGGTATTTTTATGATAAATACTAAAAGTAAAGAAAGCAAAATAAACGGCGCAAGAAATAGCTTGTTGACGGGAGATTAATATGATGGAAAATAGACCCGTGGGCCATAGGTTTCACTAATGGCTTCTCTCAAGATAGCATAAGTATTACGGTGGGTAAACAAATTACTGTCGAGCAATTGATAGAATTGAGCATAGGTATGATCATGTATATAGGCATCACGTCCGTGACAAGTAGACCGACTCTTGCCTGCATCTACTACTATTACTCCACACATCGACCGCTATCCAGCATGCATCTAGAGTATTAAGTTCATAAATAACAGAGTAACACTTTAAGCAAGATGACATGATGTAGAGGGATAAACTCATGCAATATGATATAAACCCCATCTTTTCATCCTCGATGGCAACAATACAATACGTGTCCTTTCCCCTACTGTCACTCGGATCGAGCACTACAAGATTGAACCCAAAGCTAAGCACTTCTCCCATTGCAAGAAATGTCAATCTAGTAGGCCAAACCAAACTGATAATTCGACGAGACTTGCAAAGATAACCAATCATACATAAAAGTATTCGGAGAAGATTCAAATCTTGTTCATAGATAATCTTGATCATAAACCCACAATTCATCGGATCTCAACAAACACACCGCAAAAGAAGATTACATCGAATAGATCTCCAAGTGAATCGAGGAGAACTTTGTATTGAGATCCAAAGAGAGAGAAGCAGCCATCTAGCTAATAACTATGGACCCGAAGGTCTGAGGTAAACTACTCACACATCATCGGAGAGGCTATGGTGTTTATGTACAAGCCCTCCGTGATCAATGCCCCCTCCGGTGGAGCGCCGGAAAAGGCCCCAAAAGGGATCTCACAGGTACAAAAGGTTGCGACAGTGGAATTAGGTTTTCATGGTTCTCCCTGATGGTTTGGGGGTACGTAGGTATATATAGGAGGAAGTAGTTGGTCGTTGGAGCCACGAGGGGCCCATGAGGGTGGAGGGCGTGCCCAGGGGGGTAGGCGTGCCCCCCTGCCTTGTGGCCTCCTCGTTGATTGCTTGACATCCACTCCAAGTCCTCTGGATCACGTTTGTTCCAAAAATCACGCTCCCGAAGGTTTCATTCCGTTTGGACTCCGTTTGATATTCTTTTTCTGCAAAACATTGAAATAGGGAAAAAATAGCAATTTGGGCTGGGCCTCTGGTTAATAGGTTAGTCCCAAAAATAATATAAAAGTGTATAAGTAAGCCCATTAAACATCCAAACAGAATATATAATATCATGTAACAATTAAAAATTATAGATATGTTCGAGACGTATAAAGCATCCCCAAGCTTAATTCCTGCTTGTCCTCGAGTAGGTAATTGATAAAAATAGAATTTTTGATGTGGAATGCTTCTTTGCGTAATTTTCAATGTAATTATTTTTATTGTGGTATGAATATTTATATCCAAAAGACTCAAGATAAAAGTTTAATGTTGACATAAAAACAATAATACTTCAAACATGCTAACCAAGCAATTTTTTCTTATCAAAATAACATAGCCAAAGAAAGCTTATCCCTACAAAATCACATAGTTAGGCTATATTTCAATTTCGTCACACAAAACGTTCTCATCATGCATAACCACGATGACAAACCGAGCAATTGGTTCATACTTTTTAACGCGCTTCAGCCTTTTCAACCCTTACGCAATACATGAGGGCAAGCCATGGATATAGCAGTATGGGTGGAATGTAGTATAATGATGGGGGTTATGAGAATATAAAAAGGTAGAAAGTCTCACATTGACGCGACTAATCAATAGGCTATGGAGATGCCCATCAATTGATGTCAATAAGAGGAGTAGGGATTGCCATGCAACGGATGCACTAGAGCTATAAATGTATGAAAGATCAACAAAAGAAACTAAGTGGGTGTGCATCCAACTTGCTTGCTCACGAAGACATAGGGCATTTTGAGGAAGCCCATCATTGGAATATACACGCCAAGTTCTACAATGAAAAATTCCCAATAGTATATGAAAGTGACAACATAGGAGACTCTCTATCATGAAGATCACGTTGCTACTTTGAAGCACAAGTGTGGAAAAAGGATAGTAACATTGTCCCTTCTCTCTTTTTCTCTCATTTTTTGGGCCTTCTCTTTTTTGGCTCTTTTTTTAGTCTGGAATCTCATCCCGACTTGTGGGGGAATCATAGTATCCATCATCCTTTCCTCACATGGGACAATGCTCTAATAATGATGATCATCACACTTTTATTACTTACAACTCAAGAATTACAACTCAATGCTTAGAACAAAATATGACTCTATGTGAATGCCTCTGGCGGTGTACTGGGATATGCAATGAATCAAGAGTGACATGTATGACAAATTATGAATGGTGGCTTTGCTACAAATACGATGTCAACTACATGATTATGCAAAGCAATATGACAATGATGGAGCGTGTCATAATAAACGGAACGGTGGAAAGTTGCATGGCAATATATCTCAGAATGGCTATGGAAATGCCATCATAGGAAGGTATGGTGGCTGTTTTGAGGAAGATATAAGGAGGTTTATGTGTGATAGAGCATATCATATCACGGGGTTTGGATGCACTGGTGAAGTTTGCACCAACTCTCAAGGCAAGAAAGGGCAATGCACGGTACCGAAGAGGCTAGAAAATTGTGGAAGGTTGAGAGTGCGTATAATCCATGGACTCATGTTAGTCATAAAGAACTCATATACTTATTGCAAAAGTTTATTAGCCCTCGAGGCAAGGTACTACTATGCATGCCCCTTGAGGGATTGATTGGCAGGAATAGACCATCGCTCGTCCCCGACCGCCACTCATAAGGAAAGCAATAAAAAGAAATCCTTATGTGCCAAAATTGTCACACAGCTTTTACCATACGTGCATGCTATGCGACTTGCCAACCTTAACACATGTATTTCTCAATTTCACAATTACTCAACTAGCACACTCAAATATTACAACCTTTATATCTCAAAACACTTACCAAGTATCAAACTTCTCATGATATTCAATGAACTCAATATGAAAGTTTTTATTATGCTCATCTTAGATGCCTATCACCTTCGGATTAATTTCACAATTAAAGAAAATTACCATGCTATTTAATACTCTTGAAATAATATAACTGAAGCATGAGAGATCAATAATTTCTATAAAATAAAATCACCACCGTGCTCTGAAAGATATAAGTGAAGCACTAGAGCAAAAACTATATAGCTCAAAAGATATAAGTGAAGCACATAGAGTATTATAACAAATTCCAAATCATGTCTATCTCTCTCAAAAGGTGTGTACAGAGAGGATGGTTTTGATAAACTAAAAAGCAAAGACTCAAATCATACAAGACGCTCCAAGCAAAACACATATCATGTGCTGAATAAAAATATAGCCCTAAGTAAAGTTACCGATAGACGAAGACGAAAGAGGGGATGCCTTCCAGGGCATCCCCAAGCTTAAGATTTTGGTTGTCATTGAATTTTACCTTGGGGTGCCTTGGGAATCCCCAAGATTAGCTCTTGCCAATCCTTGTTCCATAATCCATCAAATCTTTACCCAAAACTTGAAAACTTCACAACACAAAACTTAAAAGAAATTCTTCGTGAGCTCCGTTAGTTAAAGAAAACAAACCACCACTTCAAGGTACTGTAATGAACTCATTATTTATTTATATTGGTATTAAACCTACTGTATTCCAACTTTTCTATTGTTCATAAACTCAATTACTAGCCATAGATTCATCAAAATAAGCAAACAACACACGAAAAATAGAATCTATCAAAAACAGAACAGTCCATAGTAATATGTAGGTTTCGAATACTTCTGGAAACCCGAAAATTCTAAAATAAATTTCTGGACGTGAGGTATTTATCTATTAATCATTTGAAAAAATAATTAACTAAATATCACTCTCTAAATAAAAATGGTAGCAATTCTCCTGAGCGCTAAAGTTTCTGTTGTTTACAGCATGATCGCAAAGACTTTCCCCAAGTCTTCACAAAGGTTCTACTTGGGAAAAACACTAATTAAAAGAACAAAACCACATCTAAACAGAGGCTAGATTAATTATTTATTACTAAACAGGAACAAAAAACAAGAAACAAAAATAAAATAGGGTTGCCTCCCAACAAGCAATATCGTTTAACGCCCCTAGCTAGGCATAAAGATTTCAATGATGCTCACATGAAAAACAAGAATTGAATCACAAGGGGAACATCATAAAACACGTGCAAAACACATCTAGGTCTAACATAATTCCTATGCATACGCATTTTATAGGCAAACAAATTATCAAGGCAAGCAAAAACAAGCATATGCAAGGAAGCAGAAAGAAACAATAACAATCTCAACGTAACGAAAGGTAATTTAGTAACATGAAAATTTCTACAACCATGTTTTCCTCTCTCATAATAATTACATGTAGGATCATAAGCAAAATCTACAATATAGCTATCACAAAACATACTCTTAACACGATCCACATGTATGCAAAGTTGACACTCTTCCAAAATAGTGGGATTAAAATTAACTAAAGTCATGACCTCTCCACACCCACTTTTATAAAAAAAATATCATAAGATTGAACATGCTCCAAAGATGTGCGTTCTAAAGTTGACACTCGTCCAAACCCACCTTCAACAATATTGCAAACACTATTATCAATCTCATATTCATCATGGGGCTTAAATAAATTTCAAGATCAAAAGAAGAATCACCCCAATCATGATCATTGCAACAAATAGTAGTCATAGCAAACCTAGCATGCCCAAGCTTGAGGTTTTGCATATCATTAACAAAATTGACATTACAGGATTTAGGTCGTCCCTCCCAATCAAAAGAAGGAGGGTTCTGTTCAGCTTCCGCTGCCACTCCAGGCATTGGAGCAGGATTCGGATGCCGCTCTTGACTGACCAAAGCTTCCGGGGGAGCGGTCTGCTCCCGGGATGCAGAGGCGTCCTCATAGTCAGCCAGATAATTTATAATAACATCATTGCAATCATGCTTTTCATCGAAGGAACTATCAAGTATAGGTGCAATAGCAACGATCTCATGTTTAACATAAGGAACTATAGCAAATTCATCTTCATAAATATTGGCCTCATGGCCACAACAATAGCAAGCATCATGTTCATCAAGGGATATTTCAATCAAATCATCGTAATCATAATTATCTATAGATTCATGCATATCATTATTTTCTTCCGAAGCAACGGTCATTCTTTCAATAAATTCTTTGACATAGATATTATGAGCATAGTCTTCATAGCAATATTTAAGCATGTCAAAATTTTCAGATTCGTAGAGAGTAATATCATACTTTTCAATCAAAGAAGCAACTTCATAAGCACCCTTAAAAGCAACAAATTCTTCAATTTGTTCGATATCATAGTAACTATAAACACCCTTTGCATAAGAAGATAAGATTTCATTATCATTAAACCCGCATAGGTAGGGGAGGTGATTTTTAGAGCTCTTAGAGAAACAAGTAAGATCACAAATTTCACAAAGATTCCAAGTATAACATAGCAATCTGTTTATTTGATCCCATAAGAGTCTCCCTTTTTCAGACAAATGGTGACGCACAAAATGAGCATGCTCATCTAAAGATTTCCCATCAACTAGGCTAGTTGGGGTTTCAGCACGAGCGTATAAGGATCGAAGATGATCCAAGTAGAACACTTTAAGTGGATCCGTATCAATAGATATTTAGCAAGCAAAGATGCAAGCAAATAGAAGGCACATGGAAACACAAAGAAATATACATACGGGAAGAAGGCAAATGGAAAAAGGCCGAATAAAATAGCAAAGTTGAAGTGGGGGAGAGGAAAATGAGAGGCAAATGGCAAATAATGTAATGCGTGGGATAAGAGTTTGTGATGGGTACTTGGTATGTGTTGACTTGTGTGTAGACTCCCCAGCAACGGCGCCAGAAATCCTTCTTGCTACCTCCTGAGCACTGCGTTGGTTTTCCCTTAAAGAGGAAAGGGTGATGCAGCAAAGTAGCGTAAGTATTTCCCTTAGTTTTTGAGAACCAAGGTATCAATCTAGTAGGAGGCCATGCTCAAGTCCCTTGCACCTACGCAAACAAATAAGAACCTTGCAACCAACGCGATAAAGGGGTTGTCAATCCCTTCACGGCCACTTGCAGAAGTGAGATCTGATAGAGAAGAGAAGATAATATTTTTGGTATTTTTATGATAAAGACTAAAAGTAAAGAAAGAAAAATAAACGGCGCAAGAAATAGCTTGTTGACGGGGGATTAATATGATGGAAAATAGACCCGGGGGCCATAGGTTTCACTAGTGGCTTCTCTCAAGATAGCATAAGTATTACGGTCGGTATGATCATGTATATAGGCATCACAGACATGACAAGTAGACCGACTCCTGGCTGCATCTACTACTATTACTCCACACATATACCGCTACCCAACATGAATCTAGAGTATTAAGTTCATAACAATGGAGTAACGCTTTAAGCAAGATGACATGATGTAGAGGGATAAACTCATGCAATATGATATAAACCCCATATTTTTATCCTCGATGGAAACAATACAATATGTGTCGTTTTGTAACACCCACGATGCGGCTATATCTCCCACGTGTCGGGGCACGACTTAGAGGCATAACCGCATGGTAGGCATGTCGCAAGAGGGGTAATCTTTACACATCCCAGGTACTGAATAAGAAGGGGATAAAGAGTTGGCTTACAATCGCCACTTCAAACAAAACATAAATATATCATACATCATCCAAGAATACAATCAAGGTCCGACTACAGAACCAAAATAAAGAAAGACCACCCCAAATTCTAGATCCCCGATCGTCCCAACTGGGATCCACTACTGATCAACCGGAAAAGACGCAAAACAATGATCAAGATCTTCATCGAGCTCCCACGTGAGCTCAGTTGCGTCATCTGCACTGGGATCATCGGCACCTGCAAGTGTTTGGAAGTATTTGTGAGTCACGAGGACTCAGCAATCTCACACCCGCTAGATCAAGACTATTTAGTCTTAAGGGTAGGAAAGGGGTAGTGACGTGGAGCTGCAGCAAGGACAAGCATATATGGTAGCTAAGTTACGTAAAAGAGAGCGAGAAGAGAAGCAAAGCACGGTCGAGAAGCTAATAGTGATCAAGAAGTGATCCTAAAGCTACTTACGTTCAAACATAACACGAGACCGTGTTCTCTTCCCGGACGTCGCCGAAAAGAGACCATCACGGCTACACATGCGGTTGATTCATTTTAATTAAGTTAAGTGTCAAGTTTTCTACAACCGGACATTAACAAATTCCCATCTTCCCATAACGGCGGGCACGGCTTTCAAAAGTTCAAACACTGCAGGGGTGTCCCAACTTAGCCTATCACAAGCTCTCATGGTCAATGAAGGATATTCCTTCTCCCAGGAAGCCCCGATCAGACTCGGAATCCCGGTTACAAGACATTTCGACAATGGTAAAACAAAACCAGCAAAGCCACCCGATGCACCAACATCCCGATAGGAGCTGCACATATCTCGTTCTCAGGGCAACACCGGATGAACAAATCGTACAACTAAAACCAACCCTCAAGTTTCCCTGAGGTGGCGCTGCCAGGGGCTCTAGTTCGGACCAACACTTAGACAAGCACTAGCCCAGGGGGGTTAAAATAAAGATGACCCTTGAGTCTGCAGAACCCAAGGGAAGATGATAGGTTGTTAGGCAAATGTAAAACCAAGGTTGGGCCTTGCTGGAGGAGTTTTATTCAAATCAAACTGTCAAGGGGTTCCCATAACACCCAACCGCGTAAGGGACGCAAAATCAAGGAACATAACACCGGTATGATAGAAACTAGGGCGGCAAGAGTGGAACAAAACACCAGGCATAAGGCCGAGCCTTCCACCCTTTACCAAGTATATAGGTGCATTAAAACAAACAAGATATAATAATTATATCCCAACAAAAACCATGTTCCAAGATGGAACAAACTACATCTTCACCTGCAACTAGCAACACTATAAGAGGGGCTGAGCAAAAGGGGTAACATAGCCAAACAACGGTTTGCTAGGAAAGGTGGGTTAGAAGCTTGACATGGAAATATGGGAGGCATGATATAGCATGTGGTAGGTATCGGGGCATAGCAATAGAGCGAACAACTAGAAAGCAAAGATAGAAGTGATTTCGAGGGTATGGTCATCTTGCCTCCAAAGTTCTCCGAGTTGACGAAAACATGATCCTCGTAAGTGTACTCAACGGGTTCCTTGATCACGCACTCGTATCCCGGCTCTACACAAAGCAAGAACACAAGCAAAGGAAACAACAATCAACCACGGTGCAATGCGCAAGCAACATGATGCAAAACATGACATGACATGCGGGATGTGATGCGCAATGCATATGCGAGCTCTGGAAGGAAAAGATCGATCAAGGCATCAACTTGGCAAACCAATTGTGCCACTGGAAAGATGAGATGATTTCGGTCGAAATCGCTATAAAGATCGCCAGAATCGGATGCATGGTTTGCAAATGGCAAGCAAAACAAGAATGGCACAATTCTGCGATTAACAACACGATGCCATCTAGAATTCAACAAGAAACTATGCTACTGCACTCCAACATAGCAACAGAGCACATGGCAGGAATCTACTCAAGATGCTTGACAAAACAGGAACACTGAGCTATGGCAAAATCACTCAAGAGCAGGTTCAAACAAGCATGGCAAAAGTGCAAAACATAACAGCATCACAGACTTGGTGAAAAATACTAACATGTCAGGAATTAACATCAGGAAGCAATGTTTATAGCAAGCAAACAACATGATATAAGATCATAACATAGAAAACAAAGGCAGGGCATGAATCCACTCAAAGTGTAGAACAAAAGTCCCTTACTGACCATGAGCCAAAAAGGCACAGAAGATATGATGGAACCGATGTCAACATAGCAAGTTTCGTTAACAGATTCAGACTTGGCAGAAAACTGAGCATGGCATAAACAGAATTACGAAGGCATCTTTGCGAGCTCGATTCACTCATCACAAGGCATTGCATGACAAGCTAAGCATACCTACAACACGAAGACATGATCATGAAGCTAACCAAAGCAAGAACAAGTTCATAGTATGCACCGATGAACTACAACAACCATGACAAAATTGATTAACATGTAAAAAATCTGCCAGGAACATTTTATAGAAAAAGTAGAGCAAGATTAAGTCATGCTAGGGCACTCCATAATTGCAAATAGGGGCTCGGATGGATAGAGCACAACCATATGTCCAAATCATCCTTACTGAAGCAGCTCAAAACAAGCATGGATCTCACTGTAGCATCAAGGTTACATGGCATAAAAATAACAACGGAGAAAAGACTTAGCAAAATCCTAAGTCCCTGAAAACAACAACATCACGAAGGCTACTTTGCATGCTTGTGCTAGTCACCACATTGATCTCAAAAATACATGGCAAGCACCCTTGTAAAGATAGCACGGCGTAGATCAAAACACATGTAGAGCTCATGCCCATATGATGCACACAACAAATGTGGCAAAAATGACAAATCCTCATATTCTGATAAGTAACAGGAGCAAACATTTTATAGCACTCTTGCATCAGTGATTTGGGCATCAAGATGAACTCAAACAAGCATACCACAATGGAATGGAATGAAGGGCATCTCACAATGTACATTTTGATATCTCATATGATTGAAATGGAGCTATGGTCATGGAGTTATGATGCAATGAACGGAGAATGAAAAAGTCATAGATTCAGGACTTAGCAGAAAAATAGGTGAGCGTAGAATATTTAAAACGTGCATCGGGTGAAGATTTGGGGTTTGCTCACCCATGGGCTCGGCCCAGGCGCGGAGAGGAGGCCGGCTGGGCCTAGGAGGTGGGCCAGCGGAGCTGGGTCGACGGGAGGCCGTGGCCCATGAGAGGGTCAACGCGGGCGCGTTCGACTTCCTCGATCCCGATCGGGACCGGGCAGCCAGGGGCGGCTGCGCCCAATGGCGATGTCGGCGAGGGACAGCGGGGACCGGCCAGATCCATGCGCGGGGAGCGGATCCCGGCGATGGCGAGGTCAGGAGGCAATGGGAAACTCCGGTCGGCGGCGGGTCTTGCGGTGGTGTGGCGAGGTGGCGGCGACAGGGAAGGCGAGGTCAGGCTCTGCGGGCGGCGGCGCAAGTGCGGAGCGGCCACGCGGCTGCGGGCGCGCGGCAGCGGAGCGCGGGCCGGGCGGGTCCGCGATGGGCCCGGCGGGCCCACATGGTGGATAGGAGTGGCCGCGATACGTGGCAAGCTGCGGTTGGGCGCGGGAGGCGGCGGAGCTGACGTGTCGCCCCAGGATTGGTCCAGGCGATGTGGCTGAGGACGGCGGACATGTCCGGTCAGCGGGGTTTTTGTCCGGCGGCGCGAAGGGGAAGTTTGCTAGGGTTTCATCTGCGCGAATTTTCGGAGGGGAGCACCTATTTATAGGTAGGAGGAGGTAGGAGTGTCTAAATGGAGTGCGGTTTTTGCCCACGCGATCGTGATCCAACGGCGGAGGACATGGGAGTGGTTTGGAAGGGTTATTGGGCCGTTTTGGAGGGGTGTTGGGCTGCAACACACACGAGGCCTTTGCGGTTCCCCGTTAACTGTTGGAGTATCAAACGGACTCTAAATGACATGAAATTTGACAGGCAGTCTACCGGTGGTGTACCAAGGCCGCTTGGCAAATCTCGATCCATTCCGAGAACTTTTAACACCCGCTCAGGAAAAGAGACAAAGGGGGCTCCGGAGGATGTGGGAGTGTCGGAATTCAAAATGGACAACGAGGAAAATGCTCGGATGCATGAGACGAAGACGTATGCAAATGCGATGCACATGATGACATGATATGAAATGCATGACATGAACAAAATGCAAAGCGAAGACAAAACCTAACCACGAGGGAATCTTATATCGCATCTCCGGAAAAGGCAAGAGTCGGAGTAACAAATATGGCAAGTTACATCCGGGGCATTACAACACTTCACCACTACGAAAGGATCTCGTCCCGAAATCTAGGATGGCACCGGAGGGAAAAGGAAGAGGAAGAGAAGAGGTAAAACTAAGTTGCTTCTTTGACAAACGAGTGAAACCAATGAACCTTTAGAGGTTAAACCATCTTCGAGAAAAGAATACAACGAAAATGAACAAGGTTGAAAACACTCCGTTAGAAAAGAGGAGAACAAATTCGGACAGCACTCCGGTTGAAAAGAGATGAAAGACTTTATAAGATGAAAATAACTTGAGCAGAGGACACAACACTCCGGTTAAATGGATAAGCACCAAAAGAACACGGTCCTCGAGATGATGAGTGAAAAGAGCAACATCACAATGCCTCTGAAAAAATTAATAGAAGATAGATCATTGGAAGGAAAGAAAGTAGAAGAAAATGCTAACTTCTGCCACTAAAGAGCTTGGAGAGCACCCTTCCAAGAAAGTTAGAACGGAGTTGTTGGAAAACCAACGACGAAAAGAGTAAGCTTGTTGTGGGCTAATGGAAAACATCTCGAAATCTTGAGGTGAAATTCTGCCACTAACGAAAAACAATAGATAGGATTGATATCAACAAGGAGACGAGAAACTTATTTCACCAGGAGGATAAATGAAGAACTTGGGTCATGGTAACCACCACAAGGAGCAACATTCCCAATGGAAGGATTTAGGTGAAAAATATACCAAGATAACTCCAAGGAAGAAAGTGATGGGTTTAACTACCTCATTCCTGACAACATGCGAATCATGAAACACGAAAGAAATTGTCAAGAATGACATAACACCACCGCAAGAGACAAGATAGAAAGAATTGCACTTCGGAATGCAAGATGAAGAATACTTGAGCTCCTCTGAAAAGAATATCGACGAACACTTGGAGAAGGAATTAAATCCTTTATGAACCATCATGTAGAGCCTCCATGAAGAACTCCGTTAACAAAAGGATGATCAAACGAAAGGAAAGAGAAGTTGAAAACATAAGGTGAAACCTTGCGATGATTTAGATGGAGCTTTGCGACGAGATAAAGCGGAAAACGTGGAAGTCCGGAAAAGAAAGATGAACAAAAGAAATCAAGAATTTTGATGAACCTCTAGAATAAGGAATTAATCACATGGATGAAACAATAATAAGAATTACATTATGCTTATCCTTCACCAATTTAGATTGATGACAAGCAACGGATTTGGCATACTACTTATTCTCGTAGAAAGGATTAAGATAGATATAGTGCCAACTTGAGAAAGTCTTCAACGAACCACCGTTAGGATTTGAAAGAACGAATGAATTGATATGATAACCAAGGAATAGCAATCTTGAATGAACCACCGTAAGAATTGAAAAAGGAAGTAGCAAGGGCACAATTCACCGGCAAGAATTGGAAAATGAATGATGATACTTGAGGGAACTTAGATACATGAGAACGAAGAGATCATGAGCTGATTAGAGAATACTTGAATGATGCACCAGTATGATTTGGAGAACGAGAGATGAAAGCTGAGAATGAATAAACCCGAAATGATGGCCTTCAAAGAATCAAACTAAAAAGACACCTGAATTGCTCCGGATGGGTGAAAAGAATTCTCATAGTCGAAAACAATTATGAGAGGATGGCATGAAGCTAGAACCACGAGTCTTGAGAGAACGGGTAAGATTTGGAGGAAAAATTCTTCTTCGGTCTTCAAGATCCAAGAATGGCAATGAGAAACACCACCATGAATTGTTGAGGCACTCCGGAATGAAAAGTAGAATGGTTGAGCCAACAATGAAAAGAATTTGAAAGATCTTGGAGAAACACATATTACTCATGATAATTCATTCTTGCGTCAAACTTGGAAAAGAATCTGAAAATAGCTCCGGTAAAATTAGAAGAGTCAGGTAAGATCTTGGAAAAAGACATGTTGGTTAGGGCCCACTCAAAAGAAACACCGTTGAATGATTGCTTGAAAAGAGAGATTGCACCGGTTGAAATAAATGGCTTGAATGAGGTAACAACCTCGAAATAGGTTGAACGGGTCTTGAATAAAAAGACGAGCATTCTGAGATATCTTCAGCACTCCGAAACAAATGAATAGCGAGAAGTTTATGATTAAGAGGTGCACCTGCAAGAGAAGACATTTGAAACGAGGAAAGGATATGATCAACAAAGCTTGACTTGAATCCACCGGAGAAGAAAGAGAACGGAGAATGATGAACTTTAAGCTCAATTAGAATCTTCCTAAGAATCACCGGATAAGAATATTGATGGAAAAGAATGGAGAGACTTCACATGAAAAATATGGATACCTGATTCAGAAATCTAAGTCCATGAAGAAAAAGGATTGGGAGGGCGGGGAAAATAAAAGCAACTTGGGACGGAGGGAACAAATAACATTGAGAAGACTTTGAGTTGATCTTACGGATGTTGAAATGGTCGGATCCACTTGAAGAGAAACATGCCGGTTGAAAAAGGATTGACATGACAATCTCGATTATCAAGAAGGATTGGTATTCACATAGAAGTATGAGAACACCGCTTAGGAAAAGGTATGGAATCAACACTTGACATTGAACCAACTCGAATACCACAATCAAAACAAAAAACTAAGGATTGGCTTGCAGAATAAGCCGGAACAAACATATGATATACCCCATATCGTATCATTTGTCTGTTGGAAAGATATCCTACGAGAAACTTGAATTCCCACTTATAAACTGCCGAAACTTTCTGGTTATGCAATCAGGTGTTGGGGATATAGGGGAAGCATAATATCTCACCCAAAACTAACAAATCCTACATCTAGTTGTATCCATCCTTCAACACATAACCAAGAAACCTTCGGAAATCATGTACCTCAACCTTCGAAAAGCATTCGTTAGACGAGTTATGGCAATACTCCCGAACTCCCGCCCCAGTACTGGGTGGCGTCGAGGTTATCTCACCAACAACTGCATAAAAGAGATTTTTCGATGTTGGCGAGCTCAGGTATTCCAGAACTGCAACGATAAAATACCCCTAAATCTCCGGAGGCACCAAGAACAATGTTCTCATCACAAGACTATCGGAACGATTCCAAGATACCCACGTGATCCTAAAAAAATTCATGAAATTTGAGGAGAGAAGAGTCAAAACTCTACGTCAGGAGGCCTCACTAGAGCGACGAAGGGACTAAGGAGTAAAAATAATCCTACTCTCCGATATATATGATCCTAATACTTAAAACATTTTGCTCTAGACTCAACAACGTCAGCGATTCGATCAAGCAGGGGGCTCCTAAGTCGGGGAAGGCTCTGATTACCAACTTGTAACACCCACGATGCGGCTATATCTCCCACGTGTCGGGGCAGGACTTAGAGGCATAACCGCATGGTAGGCATGTCACAAGAGGGGTAATCTTTACACATCCCATGTACTGAATAAGAAGGGGATAAAGAGTTGGCTTACAATCGCCACTTCAAACGAAACATAAATATATCATACATCATCCAAGAATACAATCAAGGTCCGACTACGGAACCAAAATAAAGAAAGACCAGCCCAAATGCTAGATCCCCGATCGTCCCAACTGGGCTCCAGAACTGATCAACCGGAAAAGATGCAAAACAACGATCAAGATCTTCATCGAGCTCCCACGTGAGCTCAGTTGCGTCATCTGCACTAGGATCATCGGCACTTGCAACTGTTTGGAAGTATCTGTGAGTCACGAGGACTCAGCAATCTCACACCCGCGGGATCAAGACTATTTAAGCTTAAGGGTAGGAAAGGGGTAGTGAGGTGGAGCTGCAGAAACCACTAGCATATATGGTGGCTAACTTACGCAAAAGAGAGCGAGAAGAGAAGCAAAGCACAGTCGAGAAGCTAATAGTGATCAAGAAGTGATCCTGAAGCTACTTACGTTCAAACATAACACGAGACCGTGTTCTCTTCCCAGACTCCGCTGAAAAGAGACCATCACGGCCACACACGCGGTTGATTCATTTTAATTAGATTAAGTGTCAAGTTTTCTACAACCGGACATTAACAAATTCCCATCTGCCCATAACCATGGGCACAGCTTTCGAAAGTTCAAACACTGCAGGGGTGTCCCAACTTAGCCCATCACAAGCTCTCATGGTCAATGAAGGATATTCCTTCTCCCAGGAAGCCCCGATCAGACACGGAATCCCGGTTACAAGACATTTCGACAATGGTAAAACAAGACCAGCAAAGCTGCCCGATGTGCCGACATCCCGATAGGAGCTGCACATATCTCGTTCTTAGGGCAACACCGGATGAACAAACCGTACAACAAAAACCAGCCCTCAAGTTTCCCCGAGGTGGCACTGCAAGGGGCTCTAGTTTGGACCAGCACTTAGACAAGCACTAGCCCGGGGGGGTTAAAATAAAGATGACCCTTGAGTCTATAGAACCCAAGGGAAGATGATAGGTTGTTAGGCAAATGTAAAACCAAGGTTGGGCCTTGCTGGAGGAGTTTTATTCAAAGCGAACTTTCAAGGGGTTCCCATAACACCCAACCACGTAAGGGACCCAAAATCAAGGAACATAACACCGGTATGATAGAAACTAGGGCGGCAAGAGTGGAACAAAACACCAGGCATAAGGCCGAGCCTTCCACCCTTTACCAAGTATATAGGTGCATTAAAACAAACAAGATATAATAATTATATCCCAACAAAAACCATGTTCCAAGATGGAACAAACTACATCTTCACCTGCAACTAGCAACACTATAAGAGGGGCTGAGCAAAAGGGGTAACATAGCCAAACAACGGTTTGCTAGGAAAGGTGGGTTAGAAGCTTGACATGGAAATATGGGAGGCATGATATAGCATGTGGTAGGTATCGGGGCATAGCAATAGAGCGAACAACTAGAAAGCAAAGATAGAAGTGATTTCGAGGGTATGGTCATCTTGCCTCCAAAGTTCTCCGAGTTGACGAAAACATGATCCTCGTAAGTGTACTCAACGGGTTCCTTGATCACGCACTCGTATCCCGGCTCTACACAAAGCAAGAACACAAGCAAAGGAAACAACAATCAACCACGGTGCAATGCGCAAGCAACATGATGCAAAACATGGCATGATATGCGGGATGTGATATGCAATGCATATGCAAGCTCCCGAAGGAAAAGATTGATCAAGGCATCAACTTGGCAAACCAATTGTGCCACTGGAAAGATGAGATGATTTTGGTCGAAATCGATATAAAGATTGCCGGAATCGGATGCATGGTTTGCTAATGGCAAGCAAAACAAGAATGGCACAATTCTGCGATTAACAGCACGATGCCATCTAGAATTAAACAAGAAACTATGCTACTGCATTCCAACATAGCAACAGAGCAGACAGCAGGAATCTACTCAAGATGCTTGACAAAACATGAACACTGAGCTACGGCTAAATCACTCAAGAGAAGGTTCAAACAAGCATGGTAAAAGTGCAAAACATAACAGCATCACAGACTTGGTGAAAAATACTAACATGATATAGGATCATAACATAGCAAACAAAGACAGGGCATGAATCTACTCAAAGCGTAGAACAAAAGTCCCTTACTGACCATGAGCCAAAAAGGCACAGATGATATGATGGCACCCATGTCAACATAGCAAGTTTCGTTAACAGATTCAGACTTGGCAGAAAACTGAGCATGGCATAAACAGAATTATGAAGGCATCTTTGCGATCTCGATTCACTCATCACAAGGCATTGCATGACTGTAACATCCCAAATTTGCAATTTGGAAGGTTATACACTAGATCATCATGCATAGCATATTTTCTTGCATTTTGGTTGATCCTAGAAATTTCACGCAACTCAAGGACCTTCGGAGAGAGTTGGAGATTTCGTTACTTTCATATTTGAGAGTTTTCTCAAATTTGAAAAGAGGATCATTTGATTTATTTTATTTCATCTTCAAATTATTTTTCTAATATCAAAAAAAATGAGAGAGGGAATAATATGAATTTCCCAAATTTAGGAAAAATGAAGATTTAATAAATAAATCAAATTTTGGATTTCCGGAGTTTGTTTGCTTTTTATTTGGATAGGGAAAAATGTGTGTTTTCAAAAATTGCATTCTAGGCCCGGAGAAAAGTTCTTTTTGTTCAACTCATTTTTAGGAGTCGGGGAAAATTTACTTTAGGAATTTTGTAGTTCGTTTAGATTTTCTTTTCTTTGTTTTTCTGCGCGCGGAACTATTTAAAAAAAAAAAGAGCCAGCGCCCTCCTGGGCCAAGGCCCAGCCGCCAGCCGCCCTGCGCGCCAGCGAGCCCCGCCGCCAGGCCGAGTCCTAGAAGGACTCTAGGCCGCCGCCGCCTCCTATTGCTTGCCCCTTCCCCAAGAAAACCCCACCCCCCTCCTAGTATAAATACCCAAGCACCCCCCCCCTCTCCACCCCAAGCCGCAGCCGCCGCCGCCTCTAGCCGCGCCGCCGCCCTAGCGCCGCCACCGCCTAGCTGCCGCCGCCGCCGCCTTTGCACCCCGCCGCCGCCGGAGTTCCGCCTCGTCGAGGTAGCCCCGCGCCGCGCCTCTCTCTTTTTCCTCGCCCCGGTTCGGTTTTTCTTAAAAGAACCGTTTTGATTCTTTTCCGTTTTCTTTTCCGGTTCTTTTCCGGTTCTTTGTTTCGGTTTCTTTTCCGAAAACCCTAGATCGGTTTTCGTTCTTCTTTCGGACCATTAGTCTCAACGAACGTGATCACCGGTTGTTCCCGGTTAACGAACGTCCGTTCGTTTAACCATTCATCTCTTTCTTTTCGTCGGATTTATTCCGCGATCGTGATCTCAGATCCGATCTTCGTTCTAGTCTTTCTTCCCGCTCGTTTATCGGAATCAGGTGATTCAAGCGCCTGGAGTTTCGTTTCGAAACCGCCGTTCCGTCTAATCAACTTGAACAAGTTTTTGCCCCGGTAAAATTTGACCTAGTTTCAACTTGCTAGAACTGAGTTGTTTTTCTTCCGCCGTTTGTTTTCCGTTTCTTTGTTCGGTTCGTTCTTTCTTAAGTTGAACTCTTACAGTGGTAGACTAGCAGATGTAGGGGATGTAGGTGTACCGGTCTACCCGATCGTAAGGTGCTAGCGCTTCCGAAAGACTATGTCTCGGTCATCCGTTTCTCAAACACCATGTAGTGCGAGAAATCCAACGGAGGCGATCGAGTCTTGTGGGGAAAAGTGCGCAAACCTCTGCAGAGTGTACAAACTAATCATGATTAGCCGTGTCCCCGGTTATGGACAACTTGAGTATCTTGTACTTGAATATCATGTGAATCTCATCATGTTACTCAAATTAATATTGTTGGGTTTTAATTGTTCACTTAATTGGGATCGGAATGCTGTCAACCATTCTCGATGTTTCACAACCACCATGATAGTTAAATAAATTTATTCCTTTGCAGTAGGGAAAAATTGGCTTTATGCAAAACTGTAACCATAGAGCTTTCCACCAGCCATATATGCATATAGTATAGCTGTTTCATTCCATTACTCTCTATGTGTTACATTGCCAGCATATTCCATGTGCTGACCCGTTTTCGCGCTGCAACTTTTCATGTTGCAGACTTTTCAGACGACGAGTAAGGTGCGTTTAGGTCGTGGTTCTATACTCAGTGATGCCATTGGAGTTGATGGACCCATTTATCTTCCGAGTCTTCCGCTGTTATCGTTATTAGATGGCCTTAAGCCATATTTATTGTAATAAGTTCTCTTTGAGACAACGATGTAATAAGTGTGTGATTGCCACTCTGCTATAAATCCTTCGATGTACTGTGTGGTGTCAGCATTACTGATCCAGGGATGACACCGGAGCACAGTAGACTTGATCCATTCGGGTTGGGTCGCCACAATGACAATATAAGCACGAAGACATGATGATGAAGCTAACCAAAGCAAGAACAAGTTCATATCATGCACGGATGAACTACAACAACCATGTCAAAATTGATTAACACGTAAAAAATCTGCCAGGAACATTTTATAGAAATAGTAGAGCAAGATTAAGTCATGCTAGGGCACTCCATAATTGCAAACAGGGGTCTGGATGGATAGAGCACAACCATATGTCCAAATCATCCTTACTGAAGCAACTAAAAACAAGCATGGATCTTACTGTAGCATCAAGGTTACATGGCATAAAAATAACAACAGAGCAAAGACTTAGCAAAATCCTAAGTCCCTGAAAACAAGAACATCACGAAGGCTACTTTGCATGCTTGTGCTACTCACCACATTGATCACAAAAATACATGGCAAGCACCCCTGTAAAGATAGCACGGCATAGATCAAAACACATGTAGAGCTCATGCCCATATGATGCACACAACAAATGTGCAAAAATGACAAATCCTCATATTCTCATAAATAACAAGAGCAAACATTTTATAGCACTCTTGCATCAGTGATTTGGGCATCAAGATGAACTCAAACAAGCATGCCACAATGGAATGGAATGAAGAGCATCTCACAATGAACATTTTGATATCTTATATGCATGAAACTGAGTTACGTCATGGAATTATGATGCAATGAACAGAGCATGAAAAAGTCATAGATTCAGGACTTAGCAGAAAAATAGGTGAGCTTAGAATAGTCAAAACGTGCATCGGGCAAAGATCAGGGGTTTTCTCACCCATGGGCTCGGCCCAGGCGCGGAGAGGAGGCTGACTGGGCCTAGGAGGTGGGCCGGCGGAGCTGGGCCGTGTCCCACGAGAGAGTCAACGCGGGCGCGTTCGTCTCCCTCGATCCCGATCGGCACTAGGGAGGCAGGGGCGGCGGCGCCCGATGGTGATGCCGGCGAGGGACGGCGGGGACTGGCCAGATCCAGGCACGGGGAGTGGATCCCGGTGATGGCGAGGTCAGGCGGCAACGAGGAACTCCGGGCGGCGGCGCGTCCTGCGGTGGTGTGGCGAGGCGGCGGCGACAGGGAAGGCGAGGTCGGGCTCCGCGGGCGGCGGCGCAAGTGCAGAGCGGCCACGCTGCTGCGGGCGCTCGGCGGCGGAGCGCGGGCCGGGGGGTCCGCGATGGGCCTGGCGGGCCGGCGCGGTCGAGAGGAGTGGCTGGGGCACGTGGCAAGCTGCGGTTGGGCACAGGAGGCGACGGAGCTGATGTGTCGCCCCGGGATTGGTCCGGGCGACGTGGCTGAGGGCGACGGACATGTCCGGGCAGCGGGGTTTTTGTCCGGCGGCGCGAAGAGGAAGTTTGCTAGGGTTTCATTTGCGCGAATTTTCGGAGGGGAGCACCTATTTATATGTAGGAGGAGGTAGGAGTGTCCAAATGGAGTGCGGTTTTTGCCCACACGATCGTGATCCGACGGCGGAGGACATGGGAGTGGTTTGGAAGGGTTATTGGGCCGTTTTGGAGGGGTGTTCGGATGCAACACACACGAGGCCTTTGCGGTTCGCCGGTTAACCGTTGGAGTATCAAACGAACTCCAAATGACACGAAATTTGACAGGCGGTCTACCGGTGGTGTACTAAGGCCACTTGGCAAATCTCGGTCCATTCCAAGAACATTTAACACCCGCTCACGAAAAGAGACAAAGGGGGCGCCGGAGGACGTGGGAGTGTCGGAATGCAAAACGGACAACGGGGAAAATGCTCGGATGCATGAGACGAACATGTATGCAAATGCGATGCACATGATGACATGATATGAAATGCATGACATGAACAAAATGCAAAGCGAAGACAAAACCCAACCACGAGGGAATCTCATACCGCATATCCGGAGAAGGCAAGAGTCGGAGTTACAAATATGGCAAGTTACATCCGAGGCGTTACACGTTTCCCCTACTGTCACTCGGATCGAGCACCGCTAGATTGAACCCAGAGCTAAGAACTTCTCCCATTGAAAGAAAGATCAATCTAGTAGGCCAAACCAAACTGATAATTCGAAGAGACATGCAAAGATAACCAATCATACATAAAAGAATTCAGAAAAGATCCAAATATTGTTCATAGATAATCTTGATCATAAACCCACAATTCACCGGATCTCGACAAACACACCGCAAAAGAAGATTACATCGAATAGATCTCCAAGAGAATCGAGGAGAACTTTGTATTGAGATCCAAAGCGAGAGAAGAAGCCATCTAGCTAATAACTATGGACCCGAAGGTCTGAGGTAAACTACTCACACATCATCGGAGAGGCTATGGTGTTGATTTAGAAGCCCTCCGTGATCAACGCCCCCTCCGCCAGAGCACCGGAAAAGGCCCCAAGATGGGATCTCACAGGTACAGAATGTTTCGGCGGTGGAATTAGGTTTTCGTGGTGCTCTCCGATGGTTTGGGGGTACGTAGGTATATATAGGAGGAAGAAGTAGGTCGGTGGAGCCACGAGGGGGCCACGAGGGTGGAAGGCGTCCCCAGGGGGTAGGGCAGTAGGTCAGTGTTCCTCGTTGATTGCTTGACGTCCACTCCAAGTCCTCTGGATCATGTTTGTTCCAAAAATCACATTACCGAAGGTTTCATTCCGTTTGGACTCCGTTTGATATTCTTTTTCTGCGAAACACTGAAATAGGCAAAAAAACAGCAATTTGGGCTGGGCTTAGTCACAAAAATAATATAAAAGTGTATAAATAAGCCCATTAAACATCCAAACAGAATATATAATAGCATGTAACAATAAAAAATTATAGATATGTTGGAGACGTATCAAGTACCTTTCATTGGAGAGACGCGAAGGTAGACATGGTCTCCGATCTCGAAAGCCAAGTCACGGTGGTTGCTATCATAGTAACTCTTCTGGTGGATTGTGTGGCTTTGAGATTTTCACGCATGACTTTACACATTTCTTCATCTTCTATGATGAAGTCATTGCCAAGAAGTTGGCGTTCACCAGTCTCTGACCAATTGCGAGGAGTACGACACTTTCTGCCATAAAGGATTTCAAATGGGGCCTTGCCCGAACTCACTTGCAAGTTGTTGTTATAGGAGAACTCGGCATAAGGAATAAAATCTTCCCACTTCATACCAAAAGAGATGACACAAGCCCTGAGCATATCCTCGAGGATTGGATTGACTCGCTCGACTTTCCGACTTGTTTGAGGATGGAAAGCTGTGCTGAAGCGAATGTTGGTGCCCATGGCCTTCTGGAAGGAGTTCCAGAACTTAGAAGTGAAAATACTTCCACGATCTGAAGATATCAATTGTGGAATACTGTGCATGGAGACAATTCTGGAGGTGTATAGTTCTACCAACTGAGCTGATGTGATAGATTCTTTGATTGGAAGGAAATGAGCCACTTTTGTAAGCTCGTCCATGACAACGGATATAGCATCATTCCCACACTTGGACTTAGGAATTCTACTAACGAAGTCCATTTCAATATGATCAAACTTCCATTCTAGTATAGCGATAGGTTGGAGGAGACCAGCTGGTCGTTGGTGTTCTGCTTTCACCCTTCGGCAGACATCACATTCATTCACGAATTGAGCAATCTCTTGCTTCGTTTGAGTCCACCAATACAACTCCTTGAGGCTATGGTACATCTTTGAATTGCCTGGATGAATGGATAGAAGAGAATTGTGCGCTTCGTTCATTATGACCTTCCTTAGATCACCTTTAGGAACCACAATCCGGTCCTCAAAGAATAAAGTGTCGTTGTCATCAAGGCGATAGCACTTGTATTTGGGTTGGCCCTTGCCAATACCACGTTTCATCTTCTTCACCATGGTATCAACGAGTTGTGCCTCATGAATTTATCTTCCAAAGTAGGAGTGACTTGAAGGTTGGCAAGAAAACCTCGAGGAACAACTTGGAGATTGAGTTTGCGGAAAGCTTCACAAATATCTGGTTGGAATGGCTTGAGAATTAAGTTGTTGCAGTAAGCCTTCCTGCTCAAAGCATCTGCAATGACATTGTCCTTGCCTAGAGTATATTCAATACTCGGATTGTAATCTTGAATCATTTGGACCCAACGAGTTTTCCTGAGGTTGAGGTTGGGTTGAGTGAAGATATACATGAGGCTCTTGTGATCTGTGAAAATGTCCACTCGCCTTCCCAACAAGAGATGTCTCCATGTTATTAATGCATGGACAACTGCCACCAACTCAAGATCGCTAGTGGGGTAGTTCCTTTCGTTGGGCTTCAACTGAAGAGAGGTGTAAGCAACAACTTTCTTATCTTGCATCAACACAACGCCGAGACCTTGCAAAGAGGCATAATAGAAAACTACGAATGGCTTGGATTCATCAGGAGGAGTCAAGATAGGAGTTGAGACAAGCTTCTCTTTTAGAGTGTTGAACGCAACGTCACACTCAGGAGTCCAGACATACTTGACATGCTTCTGGAGGAGGTTGGAAAGAGTTTTCACAATCTTATAGAAATTCTCAATGAATCTTCGGCAATAGCTCGCGAGTCCAAGAAAATTACGGAGCTGCTTGACATTCTGAGGAGGTTCCCAGTTCACAATTGCAGAGACCTTCTCCAGATTAACAACAATGCCCTTGGCGGAGATGATATGACCAAGGTAAAGAACCTCATCAATACAAAACTCACATTTGGAAAACTTCGCATAGAATTGATACTCTCTGAGCTTGTCGAGCACCAATCTGAAATGCTTGGCATGATACTTCTTATTCTTGGAGAAGACCAAGATATCATCGAGATACACCAGGACGAATTCATTTGTATAAGGGTTGAAGATGAAGTTCATCATGTGAGAGAATGTTGGAGGAGCATTGCCAAGACCCAAAGACATGACGGTATACTCATAAGAACAATAGCTTGTTCTGAAAGCTGTCTTGGGAATATCTTGTTCACGAATGCGAATCTGATGATAACCCATACGGAGGTCAAGCTTGGACAATACTTTAGCACCTTTAAGTTGCTCGCATGGCTCATTGATGTTGGGAAGTGGATACTTGTTCTTAATTGTCTTCTTGTTAAATGGACGGTAGTCGACACAAATTTGGCTGTGCCATCCTTCTTCCGGACAAAAAGAACACCACAACTCCACGGAGATGAACTCGGTCTGATCAGGCCCAACCGCTCTTGTTCATTGAGTTGTTTCTTCAATTCCTTCAACTCCTTTGGTCCAAGCTTGTATGGACGCATGCAAATGGGCTCCATACCAGGCTCAATATCGATAACGAATTCAACTGGCCGGTGAGGAGGCATTCCCGGAAGCTCTACTGGAAAGATGTCTTGGTACTCACAAATGACTGGAATCTGAGAGATTGCATCCAACTCGCCCTTGTCATTGAGAGAAAACAATCGAATGGTTTCATCTCGAGCGGCATAGATGATCCTCAGAAGAGTGTGTCAACTGAATCTCCCTAGCAGCACAATCAAGTTGAGCCTTGTACTTAGAAAGCCATTCCATGTCGAGAATTAGATCAATATCCAAGTCACCAAGAACAATTGGTTCAGATAGAAATTTATAGTTGCCCATCTTGATAGAAACATCCGGAACCACCAAACTAGAGCTCAACCGTTTACCCGGAGAAACGATATCCATGGGTTTACCCAAATGTGAAGAAGTGAATTCATGCTTGGCAAAAAATGGTCTTGACATGAAACAATGTGATGCACCAGTATCAAACAATACTGTTGCAGGAAAGGATTTAACTGAAAGGTTACCCATGATCACATCTGAAGAATCCTATGTCTGAGCTGTGTTCATCATGTTCACCTTAACATGCTTGGGATTATGCTTGACCACTGCACTACTAGAAGATCTCACAGGAGGAGGAGGCAGAAGGCGCCTTTGGTTGAAGCACTTGTTTGCATAGTGACCTTTCTGCTGACACTTGTTACAAGTGACCTCTGTGAGCGGACGATGATAAGGAGCACTTGACCTTGGAGCTTGAGTCTGAGAGTTGTTCTGATATCCTAGGTTGGGTGGGTGGGAAGATCCATGCCACATTTGTTCTTCTACTGGTAGGGCTGACGAAACGGAGGAGGAAGCCAGAACTTCCGTTGCTTAGCTGCCACTTGTGAGGAGGAAGAAGACTGAACTGCATCCTTGATTCTCTTCTTAGAAGCCTCACACTTGAGCTGAGCACCTTCTTACTTGAGGGCCATGTTATAGAATTGATCGAACTTAGTAGGCTCCATGAGAACGAGAGCTAACTGCAGATCTTCTTTGAGGCCATCTCTGAAGTGATAGATCATGCTCTTTTCATCAGGAACATCCTGCCTTGCAAAGTGAGCAAGTTTCTGAAAGTGGATGTTGTATTGGTACATGGACATGCTGCCTTGCTTGAGATTGCGGAACTCCTCACGCTTGCTCTCTGCAACACTTGTTGGAATATGATGAGCTTTGAAGTCTCGGCAGAAATCATCCTAGGTAATCACACGACCTCCTCTGGAATCTTTGTATTGTTGATACCAATCGGCTGCTTGGACCTTGAGCTGAAAAGGAGCGAACTTGACATAGTCTTCAGGCCTGACATTGCTGCATTCAAAATGCTTGTTGATGTCCATGAGCCAATCATCGGCATCCGTGGCTCCGGCACAGTAGCTGAAAGACTTCGGCTGATTTGCAAGGAACTGGTTGAGGGTAACAAACTAAGGCTGATTGTTGAAATTCCCTTTGCCTTGATTACCTTGGTTTCCTTGACCTTGGTTGCGCTCTTGCAAGAGTTGCAAAAGCATCAGGGCATTGGCGTTGGTGGCTGCCATGACAGCTTGCCATGCCTTCAGAGGTGGAGGTGGTGGTGGAGGGTTCGCCTGACTCCCATCATTGCGTTCCGGATTCAAACGCGTTGGAGGATCCATCCTGAAGAGGGTGACATCCGTTAGAATCTTGATAGACAGATAGACAAGCTGAATCAATGGATAGAAATTGCAACATATGGTATTCACAATAAACATTCGAACAAGGATGAATGAATGAATTCCAAAGTTAACATCACACGTCCATTAAGATGAGAAGCCACTTAGATAAAGGTAGATTAATGAAACAACAAGGTATGACTGGAACAAATAAGTGGTAAGTATTACCCAATCACAAACCAAATATCTATGGGAAGAAATACTAGAGCTACTTGAATTCGCACCTATAAACACCCGAAACTTTTTGGTTATGCAATCTGGTGTTCGGGATACAGGGAGGCACAACATATATCAGACAACTAACAAGCCCTACACTCCAACTGTATCTATGCATCAACACATAACCAAGAAACCTTCGGAAATCATGTACCTCAACGTTCGAAAAGCATCCGTTATACGAGTTATGGCAATACTCCCGAACTCCCGCCCAGTACTGGGTGGCGTCGAGGTTATCTCACCAACAACTGCATAAAAGAGATTTTGGATGTCGGCGAACTCAGGTATTCCAGAACTGCAACGATAAAATTGTGATGACAACACCTCGGAGCTCAACTCCCCGGGACACTACCACAACCCCTAAATGTCAGGAGGCACCAAGAATGATGTTCTCGTCCCAAGAATATCGGAACAATTCCAAGATACCCGCGTGATCCTAATTTTTTCATGAAATTTGTGGAGAGGAAAGTCAAAACATCTACGTTAGGAGGCCTCACCAGAGCGACGAAGGGACTGAGGAGTAAAAAGAATCCTACTCTCTGATCTATATAATCCTAAGACTCAAACCATTTTTGTTCTAGACTCAACAATGTCAGCGATTCGATCAAGAAGGGGGCACCTAAGTCGGGAATGGCTCTGATTACCAACTTGTAACACCCACGATGCAGTTATAGCTCCCACGTGTCAAGGCACGACTTAGAGGCATAACCGCATAGTGGTTTCGTCGCAAGAAGGGTCATCTTCACAAACATCCCATGTAATGAACAAGACAGGTATAAATAGAGTTGGCTTACACTCGCCACGTCACACAATACATAAATAATTCATATATAATCCAAAATACACTTATAGACCGACTACGGTCAAATACGAATAAAAGGAAGATAAACCCCAAATGCTAGATACCCGAACGTCCCAACTGGGCTGCACTACTGATCATCAAGAAAAGACACATAGTAACGACCAAGGTCCTCGTCGAACTCCCACTTGAGTTCGGTAGCATCGCCTGCACTGGTATCATCGGCACCTGCAACTGTTTGGAAGCATCCATGAGTCACGAGGACTCGGCAATCTCACTCCCGCGAGATCAAGAATATTTAAGCTTATGGGTAGGATAGGGTAAAGAGGTGGATTGGCAACAAGCGCTAAGAAAATATGGTGGCTAACATACACAAATAAGAGTAAGGTGAGAAGCTACGCAACGGTCGTGAAGCTACAAGTGATCAAGAAGTGATCTTGAAACTACTTACGTTCAAACATAACCAAAACCATGTTCACTTCCCGAACTCTGGCAAAAAGAGACCATCACGGCTACACATGCGGTTGATTCATTTTAATTATGTCAAATGTCAAGTTCCCTACAACTGGATATTAACAAATTCCCAAATGCTACATAACCGCGGGAACGGCTCTCGAAAGTTTATACCCTGCAGGGGTGTCCCAATTTTTCCCATCACAAGCTCTCACGATTAACAAAGGATATTCCTTCTCCCAAAAAGACCCGATCAGTCTCGGAATCTCGGTTACAAGACATTTTAACAATGGTAAAACAAGACCAGCAAGACCGCTCGAGTTTCTAGACAAATCCCGATAGGAGCTACACATATCTCGTTCTCAGGGCACAACAGATAAGTCAAGCTAAGAGTAAAACCAACCCTCAAGTTTCCCCGAGGTGGCCCCGCAGGCTGCCCAGTTCAGACCAACACTCAGAGGAGCACTGGCCTGGGGGGTAAAATAAAGATGACCCTCGGGTTTGCAGAACCCAAGGGAAAAGGCTTAGGTTGGAAAATGTAGAACAAAGGATGGGCCTTGCTGGAGGAGTTTTATTCAAGGCAAACTATCAAGGGGGTCCCATAACCCCAACCGCATAAGGAACACAAAATCAAGGAACATAACACTGGTATTACGAAAACTAAAGCAAGAGTGGAACAAAACACCAGGCATAAGGCCGATCCTTCCACCCTTTACCAAGTATACAGATGCATTAATTAAATAAAAGATAATGTGATATTCCAACATATCCATGTTCCAACATGGAACAAACTTCAGCTTCACCTGCAACTAACAATGCTATAAGAGGGGCTGAGCAAAAGCAGTAACATAGACAAACAACGGTTTGCTAGGAAGGTGGGTTAGAGGCTTGACATGGCAATATGGGAGACATGATATAACAAGTGGTAGGTAGCGTGACATAGCGATATAAGGAACAACTAGCAAGAAAGATAGAAGTGATATCGAGGGTAGTGGTCATCTTGCCTGCAAAGTTCTTTGAGTTGCCGAAAGCTTGATCCTCGTTAGCATACTGAACAGGTTCCTCGTCCACATACTCGTATCTCAACTCTACCCAAAGCAAGAACACAAGCAATGGAACAACAAGTAATCACGGTGCAATGCACAAGCAACATGATGCTAAACATGGCATGGAATGCAAGATATGATGTGTAATGCATATGCTTGCTCCATAAGGGAAAGATTGATAAAGGAAGAAACTTGTCACAACAAGTATGCCGCTGGAAAGATGAGGTGATTTTGGTCGAAATCGATATAAGGATCACCAGAAACGGATGCACGGTTTGCAAATGGCAAGCAAAACAAGAATGACGCAAATTTGCGATTAACAACATGATAGCACTTAGAATGCAACAAGGAACTATGCTACAACACTCCAACATAGCAACAAAGCATATGGACATAAAGTACACATGAAGCTCTACAAATCATGAACACTGAGCTCCTGATAGTTCTCACTAGAACAAGTTCAAAATAGCATGGCAAAAATGCAAATGATATCATCTTCACAGACTTATGAAATTACTAAACATATCAAAACAACATCATGTAGCAATGTTTAGAGATAGCAAACAACATGCTACATGAAAATACCGTGCCAAGCATAGAACAAAACTCCCTTACTGAACTTTAACCCAAGAGGCATGGAAAATGATGTGGCACCCACGCAAACATGGCAAGTTATATAAACTTATTCAGACTTTGTGGAATTTCAGGGCATGGCAGAAACAAATTCATGATAGCAATTTACAAGCTTAATTCACTCACCACAAGGCATTACATGGCATGGAAAGGTAACCAACATGAATTAAACATATTTGAGTAGCTAAACATGGCAAGAGAAAGTTCATAGGGTACATGCCTCACTAGCAACACCCATGGTAAAGTTAAATAACATGTTAACAATCTGCCAGGAATAATATTTAGCAAAAGTAGAGCAAGGAAAAGACATGCTATATTACATCATAATTGCAACCAGAGGCATGAATGGATATAGCAATATCACATCTTCAAAACTCTCTTACTAAACTATCTCTGTCCAAGTATCTCATGGTAGCAACAAGTTTACATGACATCAAAATGTAACAGGAAAAGGACTTGGCAAAATCAGTCTGAAATCAACAAGATTACATAGCCTAGTTTGCATGCTTCTGATAGTCACCACATAGATCACAAAAATACCGGACTTGGACCCCTGTAATGATGGCATGTTGGAGCTCATAAAAGATGTAGACATCATGCTCATAGGATGCACACAACAAATCATCAAGTTTTGTTAACAGATAGCAGTTAACATCATATAGCACTTTTGCAAGGAGGATAATGGCATCAATATTGACAGTAAAATGCATAAAATTGCCACTAACATGAAGAGCATCACGAGACGAACATTTTGATATATCATATGCATGAAACAGAGCTACGGTCATCGAGATATGGCATGTCAAAGAGGGCATCACAATGTTACAGATCTGTGACTTGGAAAATATACCCCTCGCAAATCAGATCTAGGGTTTCGGGGCACGCATCTCGAGGCGGCCAGAGTCCTTCACCGGAGTAGGAGGAGGCGGCGGTCGGAGATGAGGAGGCATTGCCGGAGCGCGGTGGTCGCCGGAGAGGAGCCCGATGGGGGCGGGGACAACGACATGAGGCGGCGCTGGGGAAGACTCGGGGCGGCGGCTGCCGGAGGTGCCGGGCGGCGGCGGAGAACGGCGTTGAGGTAGCGGTGCAAGGTGGCAAGGGCGGCGCAGTGGCGGTCGGCGGCGGCGGTCGCGGCGGAGACGGGCGCCGGAGGCGGTGGCAGGACAGGGCGACGCGGTGGAGCGATGGGCCCACGGGGTCCGACTGCGGGCCGAGCGAGCCGGCATGGCGGGCGATGGCGGCCTGCCACATGGCTCCCTCCGATTGGCGTGGGCACGGCGGCGATTTTGTCCGGCGTAGGTCGGACGTGTCCAGTGGCGGCGGGGAAGGATTCTTAGGGTCTCAAGTGCGAAATTTCGGGGGAGAGGCACATATTTATAGGTAGAGGGAGATAGGAGTGTCCAAATGAGGTGTAGTTTTCGCCCACACGATCGTGATTCAACGACAGAGAGCATGGAGTGGGTTTATATGGGCTAGTGGGCTGTTTTGGTGGTGTGTTGCGCAGCAACAATAGAGGGGCTTTTACGGTTACCCGGTTAACCGCCGGGGCATCAAACGACCTCCAAATGGAACGAAATTTGACAGGCGGACTACCAGTGATGTACCAGGGAAACTCGACAAATATCGATCATGGAACAAGATTAGAGGGGTGCAAGGGTGCATGTGGGAGCGTCGGATTGTGAAACGGACAACGGGGAAAGTGACTGGATGCATGAGATGGACACGAATGCAAATGAGATGCACATGATGACATGAGATGAAATGCATGACATGAACAAAATGCAAAACAAAGACAAAACCCAATCACGAAGGGAAATATCATATCACATAGCCGAAAATGGGAAGAGTCGGAGTTACAAATATGGAAAGTTACATCCGGGGTGTTACAGCCGTGCCGAGGTTTCACAAATTTCTGACTTAGCTTATCCCAAGACCGTTTTTTTCGTCAACCCCTTAACCCTTTCAACTCAAATTACTAGGGAACATCTCACTCCTCCTGTGGCGTCTCAACGGGAACTCAAATTCTAGTGTTCAAGACCGTGCCTGCGTAAGAATGTTAAGACTAACCACTTCTAATCATGCATATAATTATCATATTAACTATGTCTTGTACTTCCTTTTCAACGATATGGCAAAGCCCAGCAAGAAGCAGAAAATTGATAAACCGGCTGAAGAGACCAAGACTATTGATCTAGAGAGACATTCCACATCCTAGACTTTGCAGCAAGTTTCAGAAGCTGCGATGGACAACCCACCACCAGAACACCCAATCAGCGCAGATCACATAAACGTTGATCCGGAACCATCCAAGCCGCGCAGTCCCGCTCAGCTAGTGCAGGAAACCGAGGACATAATGATTACCGGCATGGCATACAAAGCCCAGGCAACCCCACTGTCCTATCAAAACACAGTGCCAAAGAAGAATTTCCTGGTGTTGATAAGGGCAAGTGGAATTTGAATTGGAGAGCTATGCTCAATTTAATGCCAGGAGCTTCATACAGGCTATTTGAACCGCCTCCACACCAGCAGCAACTTTGAAGCCGGCTTGGTCAACCTGATGAAGGAGCGCTTTGAGGTAAAGACTATCATCTTCTTCATAGATATATCTGTCAGCCGCCAAGTCTACTGGATATGATAATTTTGAATGTGCTGTAGATTTTAAACATTCTTATTAAACTTGATATCCATGTCAAAGCCTGTTAGAACCGCAGAATCAACAAGTAGCCCCCAAGAGTCGGCTTAAGCCGTATAGCTAAAGTCGGGTCTTCAAAATATGGCTTGTAATTACACATACATAGCTCGCTAGGACCGGCTTATACTAACAAGTTAAGCCAGATCTTCAAGTAACAACGAAGAAATTTGCACCTATAGCCCCCAAGGGTCAGCTTAGTTATCATGAATAAGCCGAGACTTATCACCATTACTATGAATAATATCCAGTTGTGTAGCCCCCATGAGTCGGCTATAGCCATAGCTGTGTAGCCGGGTCATCATAGAATTGTTTTCAAAAAAGAGCAATATGCCTTATCCCCCAAGTGCCAAGTAAAATACTTGTATTATGCTTGGGACTTCAAATAACATGATCATAATGCTTACTATCTTATTCATGTTGCAGGCTGAATTAAGCATAAAGGAATCCCAAGTCAATGATCTGAGGGCCAACATTGAAACCCAACAATCTGAGACTTCAAAAGCCAAATCAGAGTTGAAGACTGCATTAGAAAACACTAAGCAGTTGAAACAAAACTATAGTACTGATAAAACCAGCTGGGAGACTGAGAAGGTGGCTCTATTAAAAAGGGCAGAGGATGCCGAAGCTGCCCTTAAACCGGTATCTGACGAATTGTCCGGTTTAAGGCGTCCAATCAATAGCATGACGTCAGCCATCTTCGGTAAGTAGCAAAAAATACTCTCCTATGCACCAACAGTATATCATAATCATCTTCCAGTTTACAAATAATTTTACTGATGTAGGCTCCCGAAGCGCCAAGCTGGCTTCAGACATGCGCATCAAGCTTAAAGTTGTCTATACTCTGGTAGAGCAGCTATACAGTGGTGCTCAACGGACAATCTCTGCTACTACACATAAGAAACAGCCGCCCTCCCTTATCAAGGAAACACTAGAGAAGCTATTGGTGCTGCCCCCAAAGAATTGAAGATTTAAAGCGATCAGCCGCCAGAGTCGGCGCCATGACTGCCCTAAGTCAGGACAAGGCATGGCAAGCAGATCTTGATCCAGAATATATGGTCAATGGCTCCCCTGGTGTGAAAGAAGAAGGGTCTCCATTCAGCACTGATGATTTTGCAAAAATAGCGAGGGAAATGCGTTCATTAGCAAGCAAGCTGGCCGAAGACACAGATCTATCCCAATATTAGGCGGCTTATGACGCTGAGAACTAGAAGGTGAAGGCGCCGGTTCATCAGGAGGTGGATCTCATATCGCCGACCCATAAGCACACCTTCGCTCCTGACATTGATCCATCAAGTCTTATAGATGATGAGGTTGTGTTTAGAGCTTTGACCGGTATCAACTGGGCTACACCTGACTTCCAGCCAATGGGTAACCAAGGAGAAGAAGAAGCAGCGCAGGATGACCAGAAAGCTTCCACCCGCCAAGACTAGAAGTCTTAATTCATGAGCCGGTTTACAAACCATAGCATTTGGATGATGTGTGTCTCAAAAATACTTATTGTTTTGCGGCCATATGATGCCTTATAATAGGCTAGTTAAAAAACCATGATTTGCCACGCCATTGTTCGTGTTTATTTACATAACACTGTCGATCCATCATTCAAAGATCTGCCACTTAGGCTTATAATATCATCAATTATGTAGACCATGCTTATCATTTTTTCCTGCACATAAGCAGATAACAAGTGCCCTAGTGGTTTACCCCAGGGTGGGTCACAATACCCCATATAAAACCCATTGGTGACTGAATAGTCCATAACCAGGGCGGGTTTATCAAAACCACACATAATTACAGCAAAATAAATATCATACCTATGATATTTGTTCACACTGTCGTCTTATCATGCGGCGTGCAGTAAGGGTAACAACCCAATGTCTTAGAGCACAACGCCCTATTCAATTTATTTATACCGCCGGCTTACACCGCCATATGCAGCAAGGGTAACATCCCAAAACTTAAAGCGCAAAACTATAAGTACATAATCGTCATACTGGCGACTTAAAGTCCAAAGCCCGGCTGGGTTAACAAAACTCCGGATAGATTCATATATAAATCATAAGGCGACATGGCCCTAATCAAGCTTCAACCATGGTACAAAATATGAATCTCAAAAAAATGTTCAACGCAAATATAAATCAGAAAAAAAACAAGGCGTTCATAGGCTGCGAAGCCTCAATGTCAAGTGCTATTCAAGGGCCGCACAACCACTGAGTTAAACCTTAATTCAAACCCATAAGCTGGACCCCACATGACCAATCGCCATTTTAACATTGACAAATTCAAGGTCTTTATAAGATTGATTGTCAAGAGTATGGCGAGTCATTCTAGGATTACCTAGTCGGATTGGTAGGTAAACAAAGGCAGGATAACCCGGATTTTTGGTGAATACACCTAGCATCCAAGCCTATTACAAGGGACAATAAAGCTCTGTTCATTAACATGGAGCCCCCAAGTAATATTTCATTCCAGGCGTATAAGCCGGATCAGTAGGGTAGTCGTAGCTATGCTCAATGAGCAGGAAGCCCCCAAGCATTGTGTAATCAAGGCATACAAGCCGGATCAAGAGGGCAGTCATAGCTATGCTCAATGAACAAGAAGCCCCCAAGCAATCTTATGAAGAGACAATAAAGACTTAGATTCTCAAAAATGAAACGACAGAGGCCCTGAAATATCAGGGATGCCGACTTTATTATACTAGTCATAAATATATACATTGGTAAAAATATGTACATCACAAGAGTCGTTGGCTCAGGTGTAATAAGGCCGAAGATGAGCAATATTCCACGGCCAGTCAGTCTCCTCCTCCACGTGCGTGAGTCCCTGTGCTCTCGAACATCAGTAAGGTAGTATGACCCATTGTTCAGATTTTTGCTGACCAATAAGGGCCCTTCCCAGGGTGGGGATAGCATGTGCATGTTAGTTTTATCCTGGATGAGTTGGAGCACCAAATCTCCTTCTTGAAAGGTCCTGGTTTTAACTCGGCGGCTGTGATAACGACGCAGATCTTGCTGGTAAATCACGGAACGAGTCGTCGCAAGGTCACGCTCCTCATCCAATAAGTCAATAGTATCCTGATGTGCTTGCTCATTATTAGCTTCAACATAAGCCACCACACGTGGCGAGTCGTGACGAATGTCACTAGGGAGAACATCCTCTGCTCTCTAAACCATGAAGAAAGGTGTGTAACCCGTAGATCTGTTGGGTGTGGTATTGATACTCCAAAGTGCTGAAGGTAACTCCTCAACCCAACAACCTGACGTCCTCTGCAAAGGGACCATAAGACGGTGTTTTATACCTCTCAAAATTTCTTGATTGGCTCTTTCAGCTTGGTCATTGGACTAGGGGTGAGCCACTGATGATACATCAAGACGAATATGCTCTTGTTGACAAAATTCTTCCATAGCACCTTTAGACAGATTAGTGCCATTATGAGTTATAATGCTGTGAGGATAGACAAAACGGATAATGACCTTTTTGATGAATTGAACCGCCCTTACCGCGTCACAGTTACTGGCCGGCTCTGCCTCAACCCACTTTGTAAATTTGTCAACTGCCACCAAGAGGTGGGTCTATTTATCCTTGGATATTTTAAAAGGTCCAGCCGTATCCAGCCCCCAGACTGCAAATAGCCAACTAATTGGAATCATCCCCAATTCTTGAGCCGACAGATGAGCTCGTCTTGAATTTTTTTTGACAACCATCACATTTACGACCTAATCCTCTGCATCAGCATGAGCCGTCAGCCAACAAAACCCATGACGAAAAGCCTTGGCCATGAGAGATTTAGAGCAGGCATGATGACCACAATCTCCTTCATGAATCTCTCGTAGAATCTCATGGCCTTCCTTAGGAGAAACACGACGTTGAAATACCCCTGTGACACTGCATCGGTGCAACTCTCCATTGAAAATAGTCATTGACTTAGACCGCCGGGTTATCTGCCTGGCCAAAGTTTCATCTTCGGGTAACTCGCCTCGGGTATATTCCAAATATGGATTGGTCCAATCAGGAGTAGCATGAAGAGTCGCCACCAACTGCGCCTCCAGGTTAGGAATAGCAAGATCTTCCTCCGTAGGTAATTTGACTGAAGGGTTATGCAGACTATCAAGGAAAACATTAGGTGGTATCGGCTTATGTTGATACCCTAGCCAGCTCAAAGAATTAGCCGCCTCATTTTTCCTGCGATAAACATGTCCCACTTGATAATCTTTGAAATAACCAGCAATAGCATCAACCTCTCAGCGGTAAGCCGCCATGAGTGGGTCTTTAGAATCCCAAGTTCCTGAAACTTGCTGAGCCACCAAATCTGAGTCGGCAAAGCACCTCACCTGGCTTAGATTCATCTCCTTAGCCATCCGAAGACCGTGGAGCAAGGCTTCATACTCAGCTGCATTGTTAGTACAAGGGAACATCAGCCATAAGACATAACAAATCTTATCACCTCGTGGGGAAGTCAAAATAACTCCAGCCCCTGAGCCTTCCAACTGCCTGGATCCATCAAAGACAATAGCCCAATATGTTCTATCCGGCTTCTCCTCGGGCATCTACAATTCTGTGCAATCATTGATGAAATCCACAAGTGCTTGGGACTTGATGGCTGTGTGAGGCATATATTTCAAACCGTGGGGTCCAAGCTCAATGGCCCACTTGCCTACCCGACCTGTGGCCTCTATGTTTTGAATAATATACCCTAAAGTAGCAGAACTAACCACAGTGATGGGATGACCAAGGAAATATTGCTTGAGCTTTCGACTAGCCATGAACACACCATATACCATCTTCTGCCAATGCGGATACCTCTGCTTGGATTCAATGAGTACCTCACTGATATAATAAATCGGCCGCTGAACCAGATGTTCCTTGCTTGCTTCCTTCTGTTCCACCACAATCACCACACTAACGGCTCGGTGATTAGCAGCCACATATAACAACAATGACTCCTTATCAATATGAGCTGCAAGGATTGGTGGCTTAGCCAATTGCTTTTTAAATGCCTCGAATGACTGATCAGCAACATCACTCTAGACAAAGTGATCTGTTTTCTTCATCATCTGATACAGAGGGATAGCTTTTTCTCCTAACCGGCTTACGAACGGGCTTAAGGCCGCAATACGACCCGTCAAACGTTGAACATCACTAATACACACCGGTTTAGCCAAAGAGGTAATAGCCTTGATTTTCTACAGGTTAGCATTAATGCCTCTTTCAGAAACCAAAAAAAACCCAAGAGCTTGACTGCTGGCACACCAAAAATACACTTGGTCGGGTTAAGCATCATCTTCTAGACCCAGAGATTGTCAAAGGTCTCTTTCAAATCATCTATCAAGGTATCCTTCTTCCTGGATTTCACAACAATATCATCCACATAAGCATGAACGTTGCGTCCAATCTGATCATCAAGGCAATTTTGAACACACTGCTGGTAAGTCACCTAGGCGCTCTTGAGTCCAAATGGCATAGATACATAGCAGAAGGCTCCAAAGGGAGTGATGAAGGTTGTCTTCTCCTAGTCCTTAACAGCAATCTTGATCTGATGGTACCCGGAATAAGCATCTAGAAAACTCAAACGCTCACAACCCACCATAGCATCAATAATCTAATCAATACGAGGGAGAGAAAAAGGATTAGCGCTGCAGGCTTTATTAGGGTCAGTGTAATCCACACACATGCGCCAAGTGCCTTTTGTCTTAAGCACCAGCACCAGGTTAGCCAACCATTCAGGATGAAAAACTTCAACAGTGAACCCAACTGCCAAGAGTTGGGCCACTTCTTCGCCAATGGACTTAGGCCTCTCTTCATTAAAGCAACGAAGGAATTGCTTGAACGATTTAAACTTTGGATCAATATTGAGAGTGTGCTCAACGAGTTCCCTCGATGCACTTGGCATGTCTGCAGGCTTCCATGCAAAGATGTCCCAATTCTCACGGATGAACTCAATGAGCACGCTTTCCTATTTCGGATCCAGATTAGCACTGATACTGAACTGCTTGGATGACTCGCCAGGAACAAAATCAACCAACTTAGTGTAATCTATTGATTTAAACTTTAATAGAGAGTCATGCTTCGTGGTTGGTTTCTTCAAAGGTGTCATATCTATTGGGTCAACATTATCCTTGTAAAACTTCAACTCTTCTGTTGCACAAATAGATTCAACATAAGCAGCATCGCCCTCTTCACACTCCAAGGCTATCTTTCTGTTCCCATGTACTGTGATGGTGCCCTTGTGACCCGGCATCTAAAGTTTCAGGTAAACATAACAAGGTCTTGCCGTAAATTTAGCATAAGCCAGCCGCCAGAATAAGGCATGATAGGGGCTCTGGGTCTTGACCACCCCGAAAGTCAATGTCTCAGCTCTGTAGTCACAATCATCACCAAAGGCCACTTCCAAAGCTATCTTACCCACTGGATACGTCGACTTACCAGGCACCACTCCATGAAAAATAGTAGAGGATGGCTTAAGATCCTTATCAGTTAAATTCATACGGCAGAAAGTATCATAATAAAGGATATTGATGTTGCTGCCTCCATTCATGGGAACTTTAGTAAACTTGTAACCTCCAACCTAAGGCGCCACCACCAAAGCCAAGTGACTCGGATTGTCAACCCGCGGCAGGTGATCCTCACGGCTCCATACAATAGCATGTTCGGACCATCGCAAGTATCGAGGGATCGCCGGCTCAGCCGTGTTGACTGCTCTCTTATGAAACTTCTGGTCCCGTTTACATAAGCTTGTGGTAAACACATGATACTGACAACTATTCAACTGCTTCGGATTACTCTGATAACGAGACTGCAACTGCTGATTCCCTTGACCAGATTGATTAAAACCACCTTGATTGCCTTGGCCCTGGAAACCGGAGTTTCAGCCGCCACCACCAAAGCCAGGACCGTGAGAGCCGGATCCTGAGCCGCCATGTAACACCCCGGGTGTAATTTACCTTATTTGTATCCCAACTCTTGCCGTTTCTGGCCTAACTTATTTTATTTTCTCTGTTGTTGGGTTTTTGTCTCCATGTGTTGTTGTCTTTGTCATGCATCTCATATCATGTCATCATATGCATTGCATTTGCATACGTGCTCGTCTCATGCATCCGAGCTTTTTCCCCGTTGTCCGTTTTGCATTTCGGCGCTCCTGTCTCCTCCGATGGCCCTTTCTACCTCTTTTCATGTGTGGGGGTTAAACATTTCCGGATTGGACCGAGACTTGCCATGCAGCCTTGGTTTACTACCGGTAGACCGCCTATCAAGTTTCGTGCCATTTGGACTTCGTTTGATACTCCAACAGTTAACCGAGCAACCGAGAAGGCCTCGTTTGTGTTGTAGCCCAACACCCTTCCAATTTGGCCCAAAACCGACCAAAACCTCTCCTATCGTCTAGAGCGTTCGATCACGATCGCGTGGCCACAAACCTTGCTCAATTTGGAGCCTCCTAGCTCCTCCTACCTATAAAACTAGGTCTCCTCCAAAAATTCCGGATCCAAACCACCCTAAACCTAGATCCCTTCGTCCTCAGCACGCCGGACACATCCGAGCATGCCGGACACCTCACCGCCGAGCAATCCCCGGGTGCCACCTGTCCCGGGCGGGACCGCTTCGCCGCTGATCCGTGCCAGGCCCGCGGGGCCCGGAGCAGGCCCTCCCGGCCCAGTCGTCTCCGCCGCCTCACACCCGAGCCCCGCCGCCATCCTACCTCGCGCCGGCGCCCGGAAAGTGCGCCGGTCGCCGCGGCGCCATTTCCGTCCGCCACCGCGACGACCACCACCGCCGCCTCGTCCCTCCGAGCTCCGGCGCCCTTCGTCGGCCGGCTTTTCCGCCTTGCCATCGCGCCGACGCCTCCCACGGTCGCCTCTCCTCTCCGACGCCAGGGACCATGCCCCGCCAGCCTCTTCTTCTCCGACGACATTCAACCTCGATCTGCGTGCATCGCTACAGTGATCCGGCGATCCATATCTGAGATCTATTCTACTCGGTTGACTTTTTCCCAGAGAACCCTAATATTTTTGCATTCTTGCACATGCTATAACTCTGCATCCGTAGCTCCGATTTTGCGTGTAAAATATCAAAATGTTCGCCTCGACGAGTACATCATATCATCTCATTGCATCCTTTTCATTTGAGCTCATCTTGATGCCCGAAATGCTGTTGGAAGAGGGCTATGTGGTGAATTTGTCAGATCTGTTTCATCAAATAGCTATTTGTCATTTTTCCCATGATTAATGTGTGCATGATATGACCCTCAGCTCTACATGTGTTTTTTTATATGCCATGCCATCTTTACAGAGGTGCTTACCATGTATTTTTGTGATACTGTGTCGTGACTAGCACAAGCTTGCAAAGTAGCGTAATCGGTATTGCTTATTTCAGGGACTTGGAATTTGACTAAGTCCTTGTCCTGATTTTGTCGTTATGCCATATGTTCATGTTGTTTCCTAGTGATCCGTGCCTCTTTTGAGGATGATCAGTAAGGATGAATTGTTAACACTATGGTGCTCTATCCATCCATGTCTTTGTTTTCATTTATGGAGCACCCTAGCTTGAGTCAATCGATCTCTACTTTTGCTATATCGTGAATCCTGGCAGATTGTTGACTTCTTTAGCGATTTTGCCGAGAATGTTGCTATTGATCCGTGCATGCTATGGTGTTGTTTTTGCCATTTCTAGCTTCTATGCTATGTAGTCTTGATGGGTGTATGCTTAGTTTGTCATGCCATGCTCTGTAGTGAGTGCATGAAGCTCGTAAACATGCCTACTCGTTAACTGATTTGCATGCTCCAGTTTTTCTCTAAGTCTGAGATCTGTTTATGTTTTTGCCATGTTCACATGCTTGCACTTGTATTTTCTGATCCCTTTTGGCTCAAGGTCACTAAGAGAATTTTTCTAAGTGCCTTGAGTATCTTCATTCCATGCATTGCCTTGCCATGTTAAGTTCCTGTAGCATGTAGTTTTCATGCTTTAAAGTGTGCTTCCTGATGTTAAATTCCAGACTTGTGTTAATTTCACTAAGTCTGAAACCTGTTATTGTTTGCACTTTTGCCATGCTTGTTTGAACCTGTTAATGGATGAACTAGCCGTAGCTCAGTGTTCATCTTTTTTCAAGCATCATGAGTGGATCACTTCCATGTATGTTGTTGTCATGTTTGAGTGCT
Source organism: Triticum urartu (assembly GCF_003073215.2). Taxonomy (NCBI): domain Eukaryota; kingdom Viridiplantae; phylum Streptophyta; class Magnoliopsida; order Poales; family Poaceae; genus Triticum; species Triticum urartu. The sequence continues at coordinate 248,166,696 of NC_053023.1, forward strand.
GTAACGTATTTATCTTGATGCATTTAGTTGGTCACTTGCTGATTATCGCAGACCGATGCCATATTTGTTTTGCTTGCCATTTCCAAACCGTTCATCCGATTCCGGTGATCTTTATATCGATTTCAACCGAAATCACCTCAACTTCCCAGTGGCACTCTTGGATTTCCATGTTGAGGCCAGGTTCAATCATTCCTTGTCAAATCTTGCATATGCATCACATACCGCATCCCGCATAGCATGCCATGTTTGCATCATGTTGTTTGAGAATTGCACGTGGTTGATTGTGTTCCATTTGCTTGTTGTTCTTTCTTGGGTAGAGCCGAGAGACGAGTTCGCGAGCGAGGAGCCCGTTGACGCTTACGAGGATCAAGTCAACTCTGACAACTTTGCAGGCAAGATGACCATACCCTCGAAATCACTCCTATCTTTGCTTGCTAGATGCTCGCTCTTTTGCTATGCCTATGGTACGATACCTACCACTTTCTTATCATGCCTCCCAAATTGCCATGTCAAACCTCTAACCCACCATGTCCTAGCAAACCGTTGATTGGCTATGTTACCGCTTTGCTTAGCCCCTCTTATAGCGTTGCTAGTTGCAGGTGAAGATTGGAGATTGTTCCTTGTTGGAACATTGTTTATTGTTGGGATATCACCATATTATATTGTTATCTTATTGCATCGATATACTTGGTAAAGGGTGGAAGGCTCGGCCTTTTTCCTAGTGTTTTGTTCCACTCTTGCCACCCTAGTTTCCGTCATATCGGTGTTATGTTCCTGGATTTCGCATTCCTTACGTGGTTGGGTTATAATGGGAACCCCTTGACGGTTTGCCTTGAATAAAACTCCTCCAGCAATGCCCAACCTCGGTTTTACCATTTGCCACCTAGCCTCTTTTTCCCTTGGGTTTCCGGAGCCCAAGGGTCATCTTTATTTAAACCCCCCTGGGCCAGTGCTCCTCTGAGTGTTGGTCCGACTGAGCTGCCTGCGGGGCCACCTCATGGAAACTTGAGGGCTGGTTTTACTCGTAGCTAGTCTCATCTGAGTGTGCCCTGAGAACGAGATATGTGCAGCTCCTATCAGGATTTGTCGGCACAATCGGGCGGTGTTGCTGGACTTGTTTTACCATTGTCGAGGATGTCTTGTAAAACTGGGATGCCGAGTCTGATTGGAATGTCTCGGGAGAAGGAATATAGTTTGTTGACCGTGAGAGCTTGTGATGGGCTAAGTTGGGACTCCCCTGCAGGGATTTGAACTTTAGAAAGCCGTGCCCGTGGTTATGGGCAGATGGGAATTTGTTAATGTCCGGTTGTAGATAACATGAAACTTAACTTAATTAAAATGAATCAACCGCGTGTGTAACCGTGATGGTCTCTTCTCGGCGGAGTCCAGGATGTGAACACGGTGTTGGAGTAATGCTTGGCGTAGGTTGTTCTAGGATCACTTCTTGATCATAGTTGTTCGACCATGTTTTTCCCTTCTCTTCTCGCTCTCTTTTGCGAACATGTTAGCCACCGTATATGCTAGTCGCTTGCTGTAGCTCCACAAATTACCTTGTCTTTACCTATAAGCTTAAATAGTCTTGATCGCGAGGGTGCGAGATTGCTGAGTCCCCGTGACTCACATATTACTTCCAAACCAGATGCAGGGACCGATGATACCGTTCCAGACGATGCGCTTGAGCTCAAGTGGGAGTTCGATGAAGACTCTCGTCGTTACTATGTGTCTTTCCCAGATGATCAGTAGTGGTGCCCAGTTGGGGCGATCGGGGACCGTGTCGCATGTGGGGGTTGATCTTTATTTTGGTACCGTAGTCAGACCATGAGTGTATTGGATGATTGTAATGTTATTCATGTATTTGTGTGACGTGGTGAGTGTAAGCCAACTATGTATCCTTTCCCCTTTTATATATTTACATGGGTTGTTGTGAAGATTACCTTACTTGCAACATTGTTTTCAATGCGGTTATGCCTCTAGGTCATGCTTCGAGACGTAGGAGATATAGCCGCATCGAAGGCGTTACACGCCATTCGGGCCATGATTGTTCTACAAAAAATAGAATTCCTACACTCCCTCATGATAAAACAATCCTTCCGCAGATGATTGGTCGGCTTCTCTTGCATACCATGCTTTGGACAAGGATGATTCATCATCACCTCAATGTTGAAATTTGGTCTTCCAAGCCGGGGCGGCTTTCCCTTACGACACTGATTAGTATTCTATGTATTGGTATTAGCCAGAATGTATACATTGCCATCAGCTTTGCCTTTACCGTTGCTACTTTGACGTGCCGTATTATGCTGCTGCCCCTTTGTGTTGCCGCTCTTCTTCCCCTTACCAGTCTTCTCCTCATCAGACTCAGGGTCTTTAGTACTATCAGACTCGGCATATTTGACGAGAGCCGCCATGAGCTCCCCCATGTCATTGAAGTGGCGCTAAAGCCGCCCCAGTTTCTACTTAATGGGAAGGAAACATCAATTCTTCTCCAACATCAGTACTGCTGAACCAGCGTTGATACTGTCCGATGGGTGTATAACAGCTGAGATCCGGCATACCTAATTGGTTGTTGACTCGTCCTCACCTTGGAAGCAAGAGTCTCAATCCATAATTGACATTGGTTGCTTGCATGTGTCTTTAAATTTTTGGATAAAATGTGTTTTCAACTCCGCCCATGACCTGATGGAGTTAGCAGGCAACCCTTTCAACCAAGTACGAGCCGGTCCATCCAACATCATGGTGAAATACTTGGCACACGCAGCATCATCGACATCCAACACCTCCACAGCCATTTCATAGCTCTCAATCCAAGCCTCTAGGGGCTGATCCGCTGTGTAATTAGGCACCTTGTGAGGGCCCTTGAAATCCTTGGGCAAACACTTGTTGCGTAGAGCCGGCACCAAACACGGCACACCCAGAGTTCTAGAGGTCACTCCTGCCTACACAGACGCTAAGGGATAAACAAGAGATTGATGTTGAGCCGCTAGCTGAGCCACTAGCTCAGCCTCCCGACGCGCCCTGCCCTGATCCACCAAAGTCTGGGCATCGACACCACCGCGCGCTGGGTCATCCTACGAGGCTGGTTATGGTGTTGCTCACTTCTTGAAACTACTCGTGAGTCAATATGTCTACTTTAACTCCGGCTCAGATGAGGGGTTGAGTGAATCCGTTCACGATTATACAAATAAGCCGCCTGCAGGGCCACTGCTGTCTGAAGAAGTTCTCTGACCCTCTGTGTCTCTATCACAGCTAGAGACTCGCCTTCAATAGGGAGAGCCACCGATCGTGTTGCCGCAGCGATCATATTATCCAGAGGGTTAAAATAATGACCCGGCGGTGTCGAAACATGCCGAGGTGGAGGCATATCCAAACGAGGCGGATCCATAGTACGCGACTGAATCGGCGCTCCAGTCACGGGCGCCTCAACCGCCCGGTTCACCATGGGCGGGTCACTGGTCCCTGCCCCCGGTGTGTTGAAAAGGTTTCTCGCATCGTACTCCGGAGGTAAGCGACTCTGGTGCTTCCTTCTCATGATGGCATCTGAAGCGTTTTGATCAATGGTAAGCCGAAAAGACTCTGCAGGAATGTGTTGTGCCTGAGCGTCCAAAGCAGCTCGCTCCATGGCCATCCTAGTGTTTTTAGTTGCCAGCTCTTCCTTGGCTTGAGCTATCTCATCTTGTAGCTTCGCCACATCCGCCCTATGTTGTTCTTGAGTGTCTGGGGTCACCTCCACCCCCATCAAAGCCACCAAAGCATCCAGCAATTCAGTTAGAACCTGAGCCGGTGGGTGCGCAGGGCGCTAGAACCAGCCGTTGCCGCAGCCGTTGAGCTAGAGGTCATCGCCGCAGCGGTCGTTGAGCCAAGCGCCGGCTATGTACCGGCCATGAAGATCGCAACCCTGTTTGGTGGCTCATAGGGGTCCGGAATACTGTCACCATCGTAACAGCCCCCAAGCCGGCCATCCTGCAGTTGATACATTGAATTGGTCTCACCGGTTGATGATTCACCATCAGAGTGGATGGCCATCTCACCACCAGACATAGATCCTTCCTCAAATACCTCCCAATGGATGAAACCAACAAAGGCATGCTTCATAGTGGCTTGAACCTTGGCGGGTCGTGCACGCTGAGCTGTCTCGATGATGTTGGTGCAGGTGTCTGGCTCAGGGCCCGATTTGCCGATCTTGCCGATGAAGACGTGGATTCCACCGAAGGGGACCCGATACCCGTACTCAATTAAGCCGGCCTCGAGGCCCCAACCAGCGTCGTCGATGTAGAGTTTGCCACGACGACTCTTGGTCATCTAGCCCACAGCTTATCCCTTGATCCCTGGGAAGCTTCCCTTCAAGAACTCGAAACCACCGTGCGCTATCCCCACGATGGTTGCCAACTGTCATGGATTTAACATGGCAGATTCCCTAGAAAAAGGACTTAGATGTGGAGCCATCACGACGTAGTTAGCTTGAAGGGGTTAATAGGGACAAAGGACACATAGGGTTTATACTGGTTTGGCCCCTCGCAGCGAGGTAAACGCCTACTCCAGTTTGGGGTTGCATTGCTTCGGTTTCGATTACCAGGGAGAGATTACGCTTGACCGAGTTCTCAATCTCTTGTTTCTTGTCCTCAACCTGCCGTAGGGTCACCCCTTTATATACACAGGTTGATGCCTGGCGGCTTACAGAGTCCCGACCGGCTCGGTGACTAACTAAGCTTGCCTTACAATACAAGTTATACATATGGCGGTTCATCCTCTTGGGCCTCAAGTCGCCTCTGGGTCTTGGGCCGCTAATTGGCTTGGCATGACCCACCTTCATTTATAAGTCGCCAGTGGTATGATCCGGCCCCTCCTGGGCGGGTCATACCTAGTAGTTATGGAAGGAAATATGCCCTAGAGGCAATAATAAAGTTCTTATTAATATTTCCTTATATCATGATAAATTTTTATTATTCATGCTAGGATTATATTAACTGGAAACTTAGTACATGTGTGAATACATAGACAAACAGAGTGTCACTAGTGTGCCTCTACTTGACTAGCTCGTCGAATCAATGATGGTTATGTTTCCTGACCATAGACATGAGTTGTCATTTGATTAATAGGATCACATCATTAGAGAATGAGGTGATTGACTTGACCCATCCGTTAGCTTAGCACGATGATCGTTTAGTTTGTTGCTATTGCTTTCTCCATAACTTATACATGTTCCTATGACTATGAGATCATGCAACTCTTGAATACCGGAGGAACACATAGTGTGCTATCAAACATCACAAGTAACAATGGAACAATTGAGGCTCACAGCGGATATCGTTATTTTCTCACCTATATAGATGATTTGAACAGATATGGGTATATCTACTTAATGAAACATAAGTCTGAAACGTTTGAAAAGTTCAAAGAATTTCAGAGTGAAGTGGAAAATCATCGTAACAAAAAGATAAAGTTTCTACGATCTAATCATGGAGGACAATATTTGAGTTATGAGTTTGGTCTTCATTTGAAACAATGCGGAATAGTTTCGCAACTCACGCCACCTGGAACACCACAGCGTAATGGTGTGTCCGAACGTCGTAATCGTACTTCACTAGATATGGTGCGATCTATGATGTCTCTTACTGATTTACCGCCATCATTTTGGGGTTATGCTTTAGAGATGGCTGCATTCATGTTAAATAGGGCATCATATAAATCCATTGAAATGACACCTTATGAACTATGGTTTGGCAAGAAACCCAAGTTGTCATTTCTTAAAGTTTGGGGCTGCGATGCTTATGTGAAAAAGCTTCAACCTGATAATCTCGAACCCAAAATGGAGAAATGTGTCTTCATAGGATACCCAAAGGAGACTGTTGGGTACACCTTCTGTCACAGATCCAAAGGAAAGATATTCATTGCTAAGAAGGGATCCTTTCTAGAGAAGGATTTTCTCTCGAAAGAAGTGAGTGGGAGGAAAGTAGAACTTGATGAGGTAATTGTACCTGCTCCCTTATTGGAAATAGTTCATCACTGAAATCAGTTCCAGTGATTCCTACACTAGTAAGTGAGGAAGCTAATGATGATGATCATGAAGCTTCTGATCAAATAGCTACCGAACCTCGTAGGTCAACCAGAGTAAGATCCGCACCAGAGTGGTATGGTAATCCTGTTCTAGAGGTCATGTTACTTGACCATGAAGAACCTACGTACTATGAGGAAGCAATGATGAGCTCAGATTCTGCAAAATGGCTTGAGGCCACGAAATCTGAGATGGCATCCATGTATGAGAACAATGTGTGGACTTTGGTTGACATACCCATTGATCGACAGGCCATAGAGAGTAAATGGATCTTCAAGAAGAAGACTGACGATGATGGTAATGTTACTGTCTACAAAGCTCGACTTGTTGCAAAAGGTTTTCGACAAGTTTAAGGAGTTGACTACAATGAGACCTTCTCACCCGTAGCGATGCTTAAGTCCGTTCAAATCATGATATCAATTGCCACATTTTATGATTATGAAATTTGGCAAATGGATGTCAAAACTGCATTCCTTAATGTATATCTTAAAGAAGAGTTGTATATGATGCAACCCGAAGGTTTTGTTGATCTAAAAGGTGCTAACAAAGTGTGCAAGCTCCAGCGATCCATTTATGGACTGGTGCAAGCCTTTCGGAGCTGGAATATATGCTTTGATAGTGTCATCAAAGCATATGGTTTTATATAGACTTTTGGAGAAGCCTATATTTACAAGAAAGTGAGTGGGAGCTCTGTAGCATTTCTGATGTTATATGTAGATGACATATTTTTGATCGGAAATGATACTGAATTTCTGAATAGCATAGAAGGATACTTGAATAAGAATTTTTCAATGAAAGACCTCGGTGAAGCTGCTTATATATTGGGCATCATGATCTATAGAGATAGATCAATACGCTTAATAGGACTTTCACAAAGCACATACCTTGATAAAGTTTTGAAGAAGTTCAAAATGGATCAGGCAAAGAAAGGGTTCTTGCCTGTGTTGCAAGGTGTGAAGTTGAGTCAGACTCAATGCCCGACCACTGCAGAAGATAGAGAGAAAATGAAAGTCTTTCCCTATGCTTCAGCCATAGGTTCTATCATGTATGCAATGCTGTGTACCAGACCTGATGTGTGCCTTGATATTTGTTTAGCATGGAGGTACCAAAGTAATCCGGGAGTGGATCACTAGACAACGGTCAAGAACTTCCTGAAATACCTGAAAAGGACTAAGGATATGTTTCTCGTTTATGGAGGTGACAAAGAGCACGTCATAAACGGTTACGTCGATGCAAGCCTTGACACTGATCCGGATGACTCTAAGGCACAAACCGGATACATATTTTTATTAAATGGTGGAGCTATAAGTAGGTGTAGTTCAAAGCAGAGCGTCGTGGGGGATCTACATGCGAAGCGGAGTACATAGATGCTTCAGAAGCAGCAAATGAAGGAGTCTGGATGAAGGAGTTCATATCCGATCTAGGTGTAATACCTAGTGCATCGGGTCCAATGAAAATCTTTTGTGACAATACTGGTGCAATGGCCTTCGCAAAGGAATCCAGATTTCACAAGAGAACCAAGCACATCAACAGACGCTTCAATTCCATCCATGATCAAGTCAAGGAGGGAGACATAGAGATTTGCAACATACATACAGATTTGAATGTTGTAGACCCGTTGACTAAGCCTCTCTCACGAGCAAAACATAATTAGCACCAAGACTCCATGGGTGTTAGAATCATCACAATGTAATCTAGATTATTGACTCTAGTGCAAGTGGGAGATTGAAGGAAATATGCCCTAGAGGCAATAATATAGTTGTTATTTATATTTCCTTATATCATGATAAATATTTATTATTCATGCTAGAATTGTGTTAACCGGAAACTTAGTACATGTGTGAATACATAGACAAACAGAGTGTCACTAGTATGCCTCTACTTGACTAGCTCGTTGAATCAAGGATGGTTATGTTTCCTGACCATAGACATGAGTTGTCATTTGATTAACGGGATCACATCATTAGAGAATGATGTGATTGACTTGACCCATCTGTTAGCTTAGCATGATGATCGTTTAGTTCATTGCTATTGCTTTCTTCATAACTTATACATGTTCCTATGACTATGAGATCATGCAACTCCCGAATACCGGAGGAACACTTATGTGCTATCAAACGTCACAACGTAACTAGGTGACTATAAATATGATCTACATGTGTCTCCGATGGTGTTTGTTGAGTTGGCGTAGATCGAGATTAGGATTTGTCACTCCGTGTATCGGAGAGGTATCTCTGGGCCCTCTCGGTAATGCACATCACTATAAGCCTTGCAAGCAATGTGACTAATGAGTTAGTTGCGGGATGATGCATTACGGAACGAGTAAAGAGACTTGCCGGTAACGAGACTGAACTAGGTGTTGAGATACCGACGATTCTCGGGCAAGTAACATACCGATGACAAAGGGAACAACGTACGTTGTTGTGCGGTTTGAACGATGAAGATCTTCGTAGAATATGTAGGAACCGATATGAGCATCCAGGTTCCGCTATTGGTTGACCGGAGATGAGTCTCGGTCATGTCTACATAGTTGTCGAACCCGTAGGGTCCGCACGCTTAACGTTCGGTGACGATCGGTATTATGAGTTTATGTGTTTTGATGTACCGAAGGTAGTTCAAAGTCTCGGATATGATCACGGACATGACGAGGAGTCTCGAAATGATCGAGACATAAAGATTGATATATTGGACGGCTATATTCGGACACCGCAAGCGTTCCGGGTGATTTCGGAGAAACCCGTAGTGCCGGAGGGTTACCGGACCACCCCCCCCCCTCAGGGAACTATTGGGCCACATGGGCCTTCGTGGAGAGAGAGGGTCAGCCAGGGCAGGCCGCGCGCCCCCTCCCCCTATGTTCCAAATTGGACTAGGTAAGGGGGCGGCGCCCCCCTTTCCTTCTCCCTCTCCTCCTTCCTTTCCCCCTCCTAGTAGGTCTAGGAAAAGGGGAGTCCGACTCCTACTAGGAGGAGGACTCCTCCTCTCCTGGCGCGCCCCAAGGGCCGGCCGGCCTCCCCCTGCTCCTTTATATACGAGGGCAGGGGGCACCCCATAGACACACAAGTTGATCATTGATCTCTTAGCCATGTGCGGTGCCCCATCCACCATAATCCACCTCTATCATATCGTCGTAGTGCTTAGGCGAAGCCTTGCGCCGGTAGCTTCATCGTCACCGTCATCACGCCGTCGTGCTGACAATGCTCTCCCTCGACACTCAGTTGGATCAAGAGTTCGTGGGACGTCACCGAGCTAAACATGTGCAGATTGCGGAGGTGACGTACTTTCGGTACTAGGATCGGTCGGATCATGAAGATGTACAACTACATCAAGCGTGTTGTCATAATGCTTCCTCTTACGGTCTACGACAGTACGTGGACAACACTCTTCCCTCTCGTAACTATACATCACCAAGATATATCTTGCGTGTGCGTAGGAATTTCTTTGAAATTACTGCGTTCCCCAATAGTTATATCCCCAAAAATCAGTGTGAACAATAACTTTAGAATCAACAATGTAAGATCTGAATTTATCACAAGCAAACACCACGTC